>NW_012109430.1:451067-452255 GCF_000951045.1 Mandrillus leucophaeus | reverse complement strand
AGCTGGGATCACACTACTGCACTCCAGCCTGGGTGACAGAGTGAGACTCCATCTCAATAAATAAATACATAAATAAAAATTAATTAAATGATAGCCCTGCCATTTATTACCTGTCTGATCTTGCCTAACACTCTTGAAACTCAGTGTGATGTGTTTTAAAATGAAGATAATATCCATTGACTCAACAAATATTGCTGAGTATACAACATGTTTCAGCCCCTGCTCTGGCACTGAGGATACAACATAGGCCCTGTCTCAAGGAACCAACAGGAAGGTACAGTATGTTAAGTGCCATGATGAAGACAAGAACCAGTTACTATGGAAACATATTAAAGGATTAACTCCTGGCATTCTGGAGAGGGTTCAAGTAATAATATTTATAGAGCAACTGACACATTGCCTAACACATTGTAGATACTGAGAAGTATTAGTCAACTCCCCTTTTTGTTTACAAAAAAATGGCATGTTTATTCCACATTAGAAAATGAGGAATGTTAGCAACACCTTGTGATGTGGGATGAACAAATATGGTTTCTTTTTTTTTTTAACTTTTATTTTAGGTTTGTGGGTATGTGTGAACATTTGCTACATAGGTAAACATATATCGGGGGATTCGTTGTGCAGATTATTTCATCATCCAGGTATTGAGCCCAGTACCCAACAGTTATCTTTTCTGTTCCTCTCCCTCCTCCCACCTTCTCATCTCAAGTAGACCCCCCTGTTGTTTCCTTCTTTGTGTTCATAAAGTTCCTATCATTTTGCTCCCACATGTAAGTGAGTACATGCAGTATTTGGTTTTCTATTCCTGCATTAGCTTGCTGAGGATAATAGCCTCCAGCTCCATCCATGTCCTCACAAATTACATGATGGAATGACATAGTATGATTCTTTTTTATGATTGAATAGTATTCCATGGTTGATAGAGAGGCTAACAGTCAAATTCAGGAAATACAGAGAACTCCTACAAGATACTAAAAAAGAAGATCACCCCCAAAACACATATCATCACATTTTCCAAGGTTGAAATGAAAACAAGAAAGTTAAAGGCAGCTAGAGAGAAAGGTCATGTAACCTACAGAAGGAATCCCATCAAACTAACAGCATAACTCTCAACTGAAACCTTACAAGCCAGAAGAGATTGCAGGCCTATATTCAACATTTTTAAAGAAAAAAATCTTCAACCATAAT
>NW_012109430.1:448280-451017 GCF_000951045.1 Mandrillus leucophaeus | reverse complement strand
TTTAAGTCATCTTTGAACACATTTCCAGTCATTTCCTGAGAATAAATTTCAACAATTAAATTTGCTGAATCAGAGTGTGTATGAAAGTTGAATTTTGACATGCAGTATCAAAAGGATTGTACCAATTTACATAATCATAGCAGCTCAGAATGGACACTTTAATTACCAGATTTTTAAAATATCATGTTAATTTTTACTAAACAAAGCTAACAACATATTTTTTTACTAATTTGTGCTTTTGTGAAAAGGTTGAATATCTTCTCATATTGTGTGTGTGTGTATATATGTGTGTGTATATACACACACATAAAATACAGCCCATCTGCATTCCTCTTTTGAAATTTTAAAATAAATTTTTGATGCATGTTTTACCAAGGCAATTTTGAAATCTAGTAAAAATAATTTCTACATAAGTTGTACACAAATCTGGCCTAAGTAGAAACACACAAACCTGTGTAACTGAAACATGTGGCTAGACCATCGTTATATCTGATTGCCCTATAACTCTGTTTTAAATCAGTTACTTATAAATTAGCTTGTTTCATTCATATTTCTTCACTACCTAACTTGACAGGCAATTTTTAAGGAGAAGAAATGAATGACTGTATTTTCAACTTTTAAAATTATTTCACAATTGAAGGTATCCCCCTTAGTATTTCTAAAGAAGTTTTGACTACATTTTTTTCTCTTAGATGCAATATACCTGTCTCTTGTGTATGATTACCACTCCATGAGTAATACTAATGACCAAATTGACACAGCATCCTCAAAGGCAGAGTGACATCTTTTCATTCATCTCAAGCTGGAGTCAAAAACATCAGGAAGAGATATATTATTTCCATGTCATTTGAGTGATCTGTAGCACTGCTAACCCTCACCCATCAATGTGTATCTCTAGGGACTGCTAGTGAACTTGCCTGTTTCCTCCATAGTACAGGTGTTCTTTCTGACTTCAAGCCCTGAAATACCCACTGTACCAGCCACACTCCAGACAAGGTTCTAATATTTCCTAGATGTCTCTTGCTTAACTAAGACCTAGCATTTTTACACCTCTTAGTGGGTAGCAACTACTCATGGTTTAGATTTTTGAACTACTAACTTGATCTGTTTTCATTTCAACCATTTAAACATAATTCCACCTTGTCTGAGGAAGGAAACAAAACTAGAGACTCCTCATGGGGCCAGCGCACTGCGCAATTTCTGCTATTAGGCTCCTTCTCACAGCAGACAGAAGAAACAACAAGGCTTCTTCTCCAGGCTTCCAAAAATATTGCTTCTTGAAAGCTCTGAAAACATAAGAATTCACAGAGGAAAATCCCATTCGCCCACCACTGTTGTTTGAGTCATTACCTTAAAGCTCTAGCAGGAGCCCAGGAGGGGTGTAGGGGTGGCCTTAATCGCCTCCTGGGGCTTCTTTGTTATAGAAAAAAGAACCTGTGGAATAGTCTTCTCCCTTTCCAAAATCCCATTTCAACTAAAATATGTCAGTTTTTGCAGACATCTCTTTCTGAAACAAATGCCTATTCCAACATTTACCTCCCATTCACATCTCCCATGAAAAAAGAGGTAAAAAGATTCACTATATAGTGTATATATTTTTAAAACTCGGTATTTAAAACACACTTTCTATTCTCTATGTTTCCCCCTGTGTTTTCTCTATTTCTTTATATTGAGGTAAATATTTTTCAGAACTGAATTAATTTTACTTTTAACCTGGAAAGTTTCAGTCTAATTAAAGAATGTATATATTAAACATTAATTCTGCTTTTTTTTTCACTTCCAGAGAATGAAAATTTTACATTTCAAAAAATACACTGGATAATACAATTCTGAATAACTAATTTCTGTTAAAACTGTAATAAACTTAAAAATTTGATTATTTAACTGAAATATAAAACTCCATTAACCTGGATTCACCATTAAATTGTCTGTCTGCTTCATGGGAAATGATACCCCAGAGAAGAATAATTTTCTTTATAGTGTGAAGAAAAGCCTGATTTCTGAGTTCTTATTCCCAAGAACATGAATGTTCACTTTGACTTCCTAGAATGCTTTACTGTGTCTGTTTATTCATGTGGTTTGGTTTAATTGCTAATTCAGTTTTGTTTCTGAAGTACTTAAAATTCAGTAATGAAGACTCAGATAATGAAATATTATATAGACTAATTAATGAATAGATAAATGCCACATAAAGTTTTTGCAAATGCCAACTGTTATCATCATACATGTCAGACTTAATTTTGTCTCTGATTCCACTGAGCTGAGCACCTAATTCTATATTCACTACTTCATTTAGTATGGCAGTGGCCCTTAGTTCTTCCCTAGCTCCTCAGTATGAGAATCTTCTGTTTAGAAGAAAATCAGAGACATCACCTGGATTTTCATTAGAAAAACCATATATTCAATTTAAATGATAAGCCAGGCATGATGACTTATGCCTGTAATCCCAGCATTTTGGGAAGCCAAGGCAGGCAGATCATTTGAAGTCAGGAGTTGGAGACCAGTCTGGCCATAATGGTGAAATCCTCTGTCTACTAAAAATACAAAAATTAGCCAGATTTGGTGCCATGTGCCTGTAGTCCCAACTACTCGGGAGGCTGTGGCAGAGAATTGCTTGTACCTGGGAGGCAGAGGTTTCAGTGAGCTGGGATCACACTACTGCACTCCAGCCTGGGTGACAGAGTGAGACTCCATCTCAATAAATAAATACATAAATAAAAATTAATTAAATGATAGC
>NW_012109430.1:442772-443850 GCF_000951045.1 Mandrillus leucophaeus | reverse complement strand
CAATATCCTTGATGAACATCGATGAAAATCCTCAACAAAATACTTGCAAACTGAATCCAGACGCACATCATAAAGCTAATCTACCATGATCAAGTGGGCTTCATCCCTGGGATGCAAGGTTGGTTCAGCATATGCAAATCTATAAATGTAATTCATCACATAAACAGAACTAAACACAAATGCTACATGATTATCTCACTAGACTCGGTAAAGGCTTACAATAGAGTCCAATACCCCTTCATGTTCAAAACGCTCAATAAACTAGGTATTGGACGATCATACCTCAAAATGGTAAGAACCATCTATGAAAAACCACAGCCAACATTATACTGAATGGGCAAAAGCTGGAAGCATTCCCCTTGAAAATCAGCACAAGACAAGAATGTCCTTTCTCACTGCTTCTATTCAACACACTTCTATTCAACACAGCAATCAGTGCAGCCTTCAGTCTGTGGTCAAAGGCTCAAGAGCCCCTGGCAAATCACTTGTGTAAGTCCAAGAGTCTGAAAGCTGAAGAACTTGGAGTCTGATGTTTGAGGGCAGGAAGCATCCAGCATGGGAGAAAAATGGAGGCCTGAAGACTCAGCGAGTAAAATCCTTTCAACTTCTGCCTGCTTCATTCTAGCCTCTCTGGCAGCTGATTAGATGGTGCCCACCCAGATTGAAGGTGGGTCTGCCTCTCTCAGTCCACTGACTCAAATGTTAATCTCCTTTGGCAACACCCTCACAGGCACACTCAGGAACAATACTTTGCATCCTTTAATCCAATCAAGTTGACACTCAATATTAACCATTACACTGCTCAAAACATTTTGCAGATTCAATGCCATGCCTATCAAATTATCAACAACATTCTTCACAGAGCTAGAAAAACCTATTTTAAAATTTGTATGGAACCAAAAAAGAGCCCAAATAGCCAAGGCAATCCTAAGCAAAAAGAACAAAGCTGGAGGCATCATGCTACCCAATTTAAGACCCCCCACCTTTTTTTTTTTTAACATATATAGCGTTGCCCAGAAAAAAATGACACTACATATCATATATTGATTGTGAACAGATGGTTATACAGGAGTGTTTG
>NW_012109430.1:434269-442722 GCF_000951045.1 Mandrillus leucophaeus | reverse complement strand
TATGATTCTTTTTTATGATTGAATAGTATTCCATGGTTGATAGAGAGGCTAACAGTCAAATTCAGGAAATACAGAGAACTCCTACAAGATACTAAAAAAGAAGATCACCCCCAAAACACATATCATCACATTTTCCAAGGTTGAAATGAAAACAAGAAAGTTAAAGGCAGCTAGAGAGAAAGGTCATGTAACCTACAGAAGGAATCCCATCAAACTAACAGCATAACTCTCAACTGAAACCTTACAAGCCAGAAGAGATTGCAGGCCTATATTCAACATTTTTAAAGAAAAAAATCTTCAACCATAATTTCATATCCAGCCAAACTAAGTTAAGTAAAGGAGAAATAAGAATGTTTTCAGATAAGCAAATATTGAGGGAATTCATTACCACCAGACCTGCCTTACAAGAGATCTTGAAAGGCTCACTAAATATAGAAAGGAAAGATCAACATCAGCTAATACAAAAACACACTTAAACACATGGATCAGGGTCACTGTAAAGCAATAACACAAACAAGCCAATGTAATAGCCAGCTGACAGCACAATGACAGGATCAAATCTATGCATATAAATACTTGAATGTAGACAGGCTAAACGCTCCACTTAAAAGGCACAACATGGCAAGCTGAATAAAAAAGCAAGACCTAATGTATGCTGTCTTCAAGAGACCAATCTCACACATATGACACTCATAACCTCAAAGAGATGAAGGAAAATCTACCAAGCAAATGGGAAACAGAAAAAAAAAAGCAGGGGTTGCAATTATAATTTCAAGCAAAACAGATTTCAAAACAACAAAGATCAAAAAAGACAAAGATGGCATTACATAATGGTAAAGTCTTCAACAAGAAGAACTACCTATCCTAAATATACATGCACTCAACACAAGAGCACCCAGATTCATAAAGCAAGTTCTTAGAGAACTACAAAGACACATAGGTTCCTACATAATAATAGTAGGAGACTTCAACCTTCCACTGACAGTGTTAGACAGAACACTGAGGTAGAAAATTAACAAAGATATTCAGGACCTAAACTCAACATTGGATCAAATGGATCTGATAGAACTTAAGAAAACTCTCCACCCAAAAACAACAGAATATATATTCTTATCATTGCTACATGGCATATATGCTGAAATTGACCACATAATTGGACATAAAGCAATCCTCAAAAATGTAAAAGAACCAAACATACCAAGCACAATTTTGGACTAAGTGCAATAAAAATAGAAGTGAAGACAATATAAATGGCTCAAAACAATGCAATTACACGAAAATTAAACAACATGCTCCTGAATGACTTCTGGGTAAATAATAAAATTAAAGCAAAAATCAAGAAATTCTTTGAAAATGAGAACAAAGATACAACACACCAGAATCTCTGGGACACAGCTAAGGCAGTGTTAAGAGGAAAACTCATAGTATGAAATGTCCACCTCAAAAAGTTAGGAAGATCTCAAATTAACAACCTAACTTCACAACTGAAAGAATTAAAGAAGCAAGAACAAATCAGCCCCAAAGCTAGCAGAAGATGAGAAAAAACAAACATTAGAGTTGAACTGAAGGAAATCAAGACATGAAAAACCATTTAAAAGATCCATGAATTCAGAAGTTGGTGTTTTATATATATAAAAAACGATAGGCCACTAGCTAGACTTATAAAGGAGAAAAGAGGGAAGAGCTAAATAAACACATTTAGCAATGATGAAGCGAATGTTACTACTGACACCACAGAGATAAAAACAACCATCAGAAACTACTATGAACACCTCTATGCACACAAACTAGAAAACCTAGAAGAGAGGAATAAATTCCTGGACACATACATCCTCCCAAGACTGAGTCTGGAATAAATTGATTCCCATTATTGGAGCCAATAATGAGCTCCAAAACTGAATCATTAATAAATAGCTATCAACCAAAAGAAGCCTGGGACCTAATGGATTCACAGTCAAATCTACCAGATGTACAAAGAAGAAATGGTACTACTCCTACTGAAACTATTCCAAAAAATTGAGGAGGGGTATCTCCTTCCCAGCTCACTCTATGAGGCCAGAATCATTTCAGTACAAAAACCTGGCAGAGACACAACAAAAAAAGAAAACTTCAGGCCAATATCCTTGATGAACATCGATGAAAATCCTCAACAAAATACTTGCAAACTGAATCCAGACGCACATCATAAAGCTAATCTACCATGATCAAGGAGACTTCCCCCTGGGGTACAAGGTTGGTTCAGCATATGCAAATCTATAAATGTAATTCATCACATAAACAGAACTAAACACAAATGCTACATGATTATCTCACTAGACTCGGTAAAGGCTTACAATAGAGTCCAATACCCCTTCATGTTCAAAACGCTCAATAAACTAGGTATTGGACGATCATACCTCAAAATGGTAAGAACCATCTATGAAAAACCACAGCCAACATTATACTGAATGGGCAAAAGCTGGAAGCATTCCCCTTGAAAATCAGCACAAGACAAGAATGTCCTTTCTCACTGCTTCTATTCAACACACTTCTATTCAACACAGCAATCAGTGCAGCCTTCAGTCTGTGGTCAAAGGCTCAAGAGCCCCTGGCAAATCACTTGTGTAAGTCCAAGAGTCTGAAAGCTGAAGAACTTGGAGTCTGATGTTTGAGGGCAGGAAGCATCCAGCATGGGAGAAAAATGGAGGCCTGAAGACTCAGCGAGTAAAATCCTTTCAACTTCTGCCTGCTTCATTCTAGCCTCTCTGGCAGCTGATTAGATGGTGCCCACCCAGATTGAAGGTGGGTCTGCCTCTCTCAGTCCACTGACTCAAATGTTAATCTCCTTTGGCAACACCCTCACAGGCACACTCAGGAACAATACTTTGCATCCTTTAATCCAATCAAGTTGACACTCAATATTAACCATTACACTGCTCAAAACATTTTGCAGATTCAATGCCATGCCTATCAAATTATCAACAACATTCTTCACAGAGCTAGAAAAACCTATTTTAAAATTTGTATGGAACCAAAAAAGGGCCCAAAGAGCCAAGGCAATCCTAAGCAAAAAGAACAAACCTGGAGGCATCATGCTACCCAATTTAAGACCCCCCACTTTTTTTTTTTTAACATATATAGCGTTGCCCAGAAAAAAATGACACTACATATCATATATTGATTGTGAACAGATGGTTATACAGGAGTGTTTGGCTTTCTTTATGAATATCTTAGAGAAATATTTTATACTTCATTCATTTGGCATGAGAGAAACAATTTTCAATCTGTTTAATCTGGATACCTCTCAAGAGTAGGTCCAGAGAAGAGTTTAACTTAATACTTTATATACTTCACTATGATTGCCCTTTTCTAAAACAACAAATATGTCACTATTATACTTTTGTGAATTGTGGTATTCTATATTTAATGGTAATTCTATTTTTAATATTTTGATGAATCTTCATACTGTTTTTCATAGCAACTCCACCATTTTACAGTTCCACAAATACTGCACAAATATTGTAACTTCGCTGCCTCGCCAACACTTGCTATTTTCTGGCTTTCACTTTTGTTTTTTTCTTTGTAGTAACCATACAAATGAGTGTGAAGTGATATCTCATTGCAGTTTTTTTTAACCTTGGTTTGGGGTTCAGGGGTACATGTGCAGGTTTGCTATATAGGTAAATTGTGTGCCGTGGGGGTTTGATGTGAGATTATTTCATCACCCAGGTAATAAGCATAGTACCCGATAGGTAGCTGTTTAGTTTTTACCCTCCTCTCAATCTCCACCCTCAAGTAGTACCCAGTGTCTTTTGTTCCCTTCTTTGTGTCTATGTGGACACAATGTTTAGCTTTCACTTATAAGTAAGATCATTTGGTATTTGGTTTCCTATTCCTGCATTAGGTAGCTTAGGATAATGGCCTCCAGCTCCATCCATGTTACTGCAAAGGATATTATCTCATTGTACTTTGATTTGCATTTTCCTAATGATTAAGAATGTTGATTATATTTTCTTATGCTTATTGGCCATTTGCACATCTTTTTTGGAAAATGTCCAGTCAAGCCCTTAGTCCATTTTTTAATCAGATTATTTTATTTATTTGTTTGCATGTTTTGAGTTTAGTGCTTTAAATATTCTGGATTTTAAACCTTTACTAGATTTTCAATTTGCAAGTGTTTTCTCCCATTATGTAGATTGCCCTTTCACTCACTTATTGTGTCTCTTGAAGTACAGAAGTTTTTAATTTTTATGTAACCCAATTTACCTATTTTTACTTTCATTGCTTGTGCTTTTGGTATTATATCCAATAAATTATTGTCAAATCACTATTACACTTTTTAAATCAATAACAAAAAAGAAAACAAGAAGTAAGCTACAATGTCAGATAATATTTCTGTAATCAATGAGACAAGTTTGTTGATGGGCAAGAGACATTTGAATCCCATATCTAAAAGCCAATTCTGCCTCTGCCATACCTTCACAAAATCTCCTGTTGAAGCAATATAGGAAGAAGGCAGATGCAAGCTTAACTTTGTGATATTTTGGGGGCAAACACCTGATACTGAAAGTAAAGACACTAAAACAATAAATTTTTTGCCACTATTTTGGTACTCCAGATGAAGACCTCTGCCTGGAGAAAAAAGACTCGGGAATCAGATTATTCAACAAACAGCACAAAGCAGTCTCTTGGCAGATGAGTTCAAAGAGGTCTGTCACTGACTTTCTGAAGTGAGTTTTTAAGAGATATAGATCTAGCTACTGCATGTGTGCTTCACTAAGCCATGATTATAAAACAAAACAAAAAAAAGAGTCCAAAAATTGGGGACTTCTGTCTCACTTTCTTGAACATCAGAAGCCATGTAAAAAACTCCAAATTTTAGTGGGGGTCAACAAGAAAGTCATTACTAATCAGAGAGATGGTAGAGCTCTTATTACTAATATGGCAGTAAAACTAGGTTTAACCACCAGAGAATAAGTTTCTTACCACCTATTACTAAACATTAAAATGTGCATATGTGCGGCTCAACTAAGTTTAAAGAAAGTTGAATCAATAGAATCTTATTTGAAATATTATTGAGAAGCATATAGCCATCATCACAAATAACCTCCTAGATTTTGTACCTTTGATACACACATGGAAATTGGATATTTGAAAGACCACACTACGCTTTATTTAGCACCACTGATAGAATAAAAAGCATTTAAGATGTCCAATACTGTTTTTCTTCCTAGAAAGAAAGAATCTAAATTATCTAAGACAAATCTTATCAAAAGACCATGGTATCTATTAATCAACTATCAATATACAATCATTTAAATACTACTTGGTAATTATCAATATGCTTTACTTTCAGATGGTTTTGCTTAATAAAAGTTTACAACTATATACTAGTTATGTCAGTCATTCAATTATAGCATAAAGCATATTAACTCATCAAACAACTTCCTGTTATATCGTCAGCATTCTTCTAGATCCCGTATTGGTAACTTTCAAGGATTGTTTTTCTTTCAAAAACTGATAACGTGTCAATATCTCAAGAGCAACTGCATCCTTCTGGAGTGCTCTTTTAGTACTCAAGAAAGGCCCAAGATGTAGACACTTTTTTTTCTGTTATAAATGTTATTCAACTCAAAAAATTATTGTTAATAATAACTTTAGAAAAGAGGACTATATAGTTTATAATTAATTACAACAGGTTGGAAATTCTCATTAGATAATTTATAATAAGCCTTGATATTATTGAATATGAAATTTCAATAATCCACCACTAATTGTCCATCAAATGAATTGTAATATCTAAAAAGGCAAGAAGGTTGTACTTTATAAAGTCAAACAATTTACATATGAGAGGAGACTTTAAAAGAATAAGATTGATTTTGACAGATATGCCAGAATATATGTATTCATGTGGGTTTGTTTCCTAAAATCTGAGGTCTAAGGAGAGTTACTTAATAAAACTCAGTGGCATTGACTTGCAGACATTTTATTTCCAGATCTCTTCCTCATTTCACCAGGTAAGGCCAACAAATGATTTCTGACATTTCTAAAAATTGAATCCAGACTCAAAGTACAAAACTGCATCGATAGTCATTCATATACATGTCAGAGGTTCGGAAGGAATTTCAAAGCAGAATGTTAAAGCTGTCTAGAGCCAGTCGGTAGTATATCCAATGTGTTAAGCATCGTGTCAGTTGCTCAATAAGCCATACTTAATTTAACTACCTCCACAATGCCGAGTCGATCTTTCAATGTGCTTCCTTGGTAACTGGTTCTTGTCCTTATCATGGCACTTAACACACTGTACCTTCCTTTAGGTTTCTTTAGGCAGGGCTGATGTTGTATCCACTGTTGTCTCCCCAGTGCCAGAGTAGGAGTCGGAACATGACATACACTCAGCAAAATTTGTTGAGTCAATGGGTATTGTTATCTTCATTATAAAACTCATGACACTGGGTTTCAAAAGCATTAGGCAAGATCAGACAGCTAGTAAATGGCAGAGCCATTGTTTAATTTCAATATATGGTTTTAATTATTGAATACCCAGGTGGCATCTGATTTTCTGCTAAATAGAAAATACTTATACCATGAAGCTAGGAAAGAACTGAGGGCTACTGCCACACTAAATGAAGCAGTGAACATACAATTAAATATTAGGTATTATGATTAATTCAATAATTAAGACTCCAGTTGGGGAGCAACTGGAACTCTGCTGTATTGCTATGGGAATAACAAATGGTACACTCACTTTGGAAAAGAGTTTGGCAATTTCTTATAAAATTAAGTGTACACTTACCTCACAACCTAGCAATCTCCTAAGTATTTACCGAAGTGAAGTGAAAATTTATGTTTACTTAAAACCCCATACATGAATGTTAATAATAACTGTATTCACAATCATCAAAAGCTGGAAACAACTCAAATGTCCCTCAACTGATGGATGTATAAACTATGCTATATTTCTATAAAAGAATATTTCCCAGGAATAAACTGCTAATACACACAACAATGTGGATGAATCTCAAAGACATTACACATTGTGAAAGAAGTCAAATCCAAACAGCTATATACACATCATATAATTTTATTTATATGACATTATGGAAAAGGCAGTATAATGGGAACAGAAACCAGAAAAGAAATTGCCAGGAGCTGGAGATGGGGAAAAGGTTGATGTAATTTGGGATGAGAAAATATGGGAGGTGGGGGAGATGAAACAATATCTGATTGTGATGATGGTTACATGACCATATACTTTTATTAATGCCCACAGAAATGTACACTAACAAAAACCAATTTTGCTGTAGTCTTTAATTTTAAAAGCTTAAATAAAGCAAAAAATAATAAAAGTAATAGGCATATGAGTTCCATGAGATCCAGCAATTCTACTCTTTGGTTTTGCCCAAAATATATAAAAATATATGTCTCAAAACATTATTATAAGAATATTCATAGAAGTTTTATCCAAAATAGCAAAAACTACAAACAACCTAAGTGTCTATCAAAAGGAGAATATAAACGAAGCGGTATAATCACACAATGAATACCATCAGAAAAAATAACAAACTAAACTATCCATACATGAATCAGTATGAATGAATCTCACAGATATCATGCTGAGAGGAAGTATCAGGATACAAAAAAAGTTCCATATATATGAATGGAATAGCTTTAGGTAATTACTCTATGATCCCATTTATATAAAGTTCTAGAACAAGCACAGTTAAACCGCAGTTACGAGGATCGGAAAAGTTGTTGCCTCTGCAGATGAGAGAGGACAGACTGATAAGGTGTATTAGGGAACTTTCTGGAGTGTTGAAAATATTCTTGATTTGATAGGGTTATGCACTCCCCAGGTATAAGCACTTGTCCAAACTTTACATTGTACATTTCAAGTGTGTATATTTTATTATAAGTAAATTTCACCTCAGAAAACCTCTAAATACATTTTTTTGCATAACAAAATTAAGCAATTAAGAATTCATTTTCTACATCAATGGTATTCTCTTATTAGCACAAAAATGTAATCTTAGCACAAAATGTAGGTATAGCAAATGCTATTTACATAATGACAATGGAAGTTTTACTTATTGGGCTTTCAACTTTTAGGGTGAGCTTATAGTCAAAGCAGAGAATATGAACTCATAATTACAAAGAGTAAGTGTAAACAACTTTGGCAAAACAGAATGTAAATGTTAATAAACATTAAAAGCAAAAGCAAATGTTAACAGCTTTGACTAAGAGAATGTGAAAGATAAAATTAAGGAGGGATAATAGACTCAAAAACAGAAGAGAAGGGTTACTGGTGTTATTTTATATACAGGGGATTTGAGATACCAAAGTTGATGGAACAATCAATAACTGCAGTTATCAATATATTATCTTAGGTCCAAAATGTATCCAATAGGAGAATTAAAAATAAACTATTTGATAACATTGGATCAGGGAGAGAAGGAAGATAGGATTAGTGTCAG
>NW_012109430.1:431632-433424 GCF_000951045.1 Mandrillus leucophaeus | reverse complement strand
ATAAATAAAATTATCCACATTAAATTATCAGCCATATTTGAGATGTCAATTGGAAACCATCATTATTTACGACTGTCTCTGGGTATTTAGACTTGTACTAAGCACCATACAGTAGAATGATTATAGCATCAGAGGTAATCCCTTCAAGGAGCTCACTTTCTGGAAAACATTTTAGGCAAATTTTTGCTGAGCATCATTCTCAACCAAGGTGATTGATGTCAAGGAAGGACAAACTTCCTCTTAACCTGGAAGGATGAGTGAAGCAAGTTTCTTTCTCCATCAAAACGAGCCAAGACCAGGAGAGAAGGAAAATGGGTTCCAGGTGAGAATGCTCTTAGGGAGTTTTATATGACACAAAGGAAAGCAGAACACATTCATTTTCCTCTCCTCCCAGCTGTTCTAATGGCATAAAGTGCTGCTGTCCTGCCCATATACATCTGCTTGCAGACTGGCATCTGCAGATGATTGCCTCCAGGTGTTTACCTGAAAGAAGATCCTGAAAGTCAGTGCAAGCTGGAAGCCTCACCTCCAGGAGCAGATGCCGGCCTGCAGAAACCTGCAGACCTCTGCAGATATATTTTTAAAAATCAAGTTGAAATCAAGTTTCCAAAAACAAAGGAGGCAAAAATTAAGAACTTACTTACAGGACATTTTATGTTTACATCCTTGAACATTTTTAAATAAAGCTTCTGTGTGGCTCACGAACAAAGCTGTGGGTTCTATTTCTTCTCAAAGAAGAAACAGCCTGCTAGATATTTTCTATGTACTATGACAACTGCTTTAGATGCTGAAAACATAGAGATCCCCCTAGGACAAATTCATTTAGGATAAAGCCACTATGAAAAACTGAAAGACTGAATGATGACAGAAATCCATTGCAACATATTTTTCATTAAGGACTTCCTCCTTTAGTTTAAAAGTTACTGTCCAAAATACAGAGGTAAATATCAAAATATCATACTTATAAACACCTGAGTCAGCTTTTTTCTTGAGAAATATTTCTCCAAAGAACACTCTTGAAATGGGCTAGATTAAGCTGGAGAGAATAAAGCTGAATAGATGATTAAGTTTTCTGTTAAATAGACACTTTTGCCATTTATTTTTGCATCTTAGTTGTCCTCGTGAGAGTGCTCTTGTACTGTTTTTCTATTCTGTCACAAGTTCTAGTAGAGTTAATTAATCAAAACTCACAGTGGTAGTCAAATTTTGTTGCAGAATGTTAATTTTATATATATGTATACTCATGGCCAAACACATTTTTTAGGAATGATAACAAGCTATCACAAAGTAATAAGTATATGTTTCTTTTATATGCCTCTTGTCTAATAAACTTTTTTTTTTTGAGATGGAGTCTTGCTCTGTCACCCAGACTGGAGTGCAGTGGCATGATCGCGGCTCACTGCCACCTCCACCTCCCAGGTTCAAGTGATACTCATGCCTCAGCCTCCCGAGTAGCTGGGATTATAGGCATCCATCATCGCACTGGGCTAATTTTTGTATTTTTAGTAGAGATAGGGTTTCACAATGTCGACTAAGCTAGTCTCGAACTCCTAACCTCAGGTGATCCTCCTGCCTTGACCTCCCAAAGTGCTGGGATTACAGGTGTAAGCCACCACACCTGGCTTCCTAATAAACTTTAGATCTTTTTGACACTTAGTTCCAGATATTATTTATTCTTTCTTTTATTTATTTATTATTTGTTGAGTACAAATTTGCTAGTAGCTGAGAGCAAGAAAGGAAATTCTAAATAAAACAGATGCCAATCCTTACTTCAAGAATCTTAGGATCTGAG
>NW_012109430.1:407076-431582 GCF_000951045.1 Mandrillus leucophaeus | reverse complement strand
TTTTTTTTTTGAGATGGAGTCTTGCTCTGTCACCCAGACTGGAGTGCAGTGGCATGATCGCGGCTCACTGCCACCTCCACCTCCCAGGTTCAAGTGATACTCATGCCTCAGCCTTCCGAGTAGCTGGGATTATAGGCATCCATCATCGCACTGGGCTAATTTTTGTATTTTTAGTAGAGATAGGGTTTCACAATGTTGACTAAGCTAGTCTCGAACTCCTAACCTCAGGTGATCCTCCTGCCTTGACCTCTCAAAGTGCTGGGATTACAGGTGTGAGCCACCACACCTGGCTTCCTAATAAACTTTAGATCTTTTTGACACTTAGTTCCAGATATTATTTATTCTTTGTTTTATTTATTTATTATTTGTTGAGTACAAATTTGCTAGTAGCTGAGAGCAAGAAAGGAAATTCTAAATAAAACAGATGCCAATCCTTACTTCAAGAATCTTAGGATCTGAGTAGGGATGACAAAACATGTATAAAATGGATACTGTAATTTGGAGTATAAATAAGAGAAATTCTAATGAAGTGTAAAGGAATAAAGACTGCAGATTTTACTTCCAGCTAAAAGAAGCCATAAGTTTCATGGAAAAGGTCGCATTTAAACTGGGTTCTAAAGGTAGGTAGGAATTGAAGAGGTAAATGTGACAGAAGGATAACATTGAAGGAAGGAGGAGGAAAAATAATATATGGGTCCCTTTTTTGACGAAATGTCTAAAATAAACAAAAAGAGCACGTTACAACTTTTATGGTAATTAACCATTGGCAAAGGAGAAACTAACAAAAATGTTCTCTGAAACTCTAACTTTTTAAAATAAAGACATAATAATGTGCTTATACGCAACATTAGAAGTCTTAGCCAACACAATAAGCCAAGAAAAAAAATAACCTGAATAGGAATTTAAAAAGAAAAAGGAAGTCATCATTCTTCATGCATGTTATGATTTTTATCATAAAAATCAAAAGTAACTAAATACCAGCATATAAAAATAAATAATATCCTTTATAACAGCAAAAACTAAAGCATAGGAGTAATAGGAGTTGGAGTAGTGCTAATAGCTCAAATATACTAAGTGGTATAGTGTAGGCATTTGTTATCTCAATTACTCTTTACAACAACCCCATTGAATGACTGCTATTATTGCTCCCAACATAGAGTTAAATCAACTGAGACTCATCTAGAAAGTGGTGGAGACAAAATTTGAACTCAGGCACTGGATCCAGAACCCAAATTTTTTTATTGATACCTAATAATTGGACATGTTTATGGGGTACATGTGATATTTTGATACATTTGTACAATGGTAATAATAAAATCAGGGTAATTAGGATATCCATCATCTAAAACATTTATTATTTCTTTGTGTTAGAAATATCTAAATCTCCTCTTCTAACTATTTTGAAATATACAATAAGTTATTGTTTACTACAGACACCTCACTGTGCTACCAAACGCTAGAATTTATTTCATCTATCTAACTATATTTCTGTACCCTTTAACCAACCTGTCTTCATCTCCTCCTCCTTATCCTTCCCAACCTCTGGTAACCATCATTCTACTCTTTACATCCATGGGATCAACTTTTTTAGCTCTCACATATGAGTGAGAACATGTGGTATTTGTCTCTATGTGACTGGCTTACTTCACTTAATATAATAACTTCCAGTTCCATCCATATTGCTGCAGATGACAGGATTCCCTTCTTTTTTGTGGCTAAATAATATCCCAGAATCTCTGTGTGTATGTGTATGTGCCTGTGAACACTTAGGTTTATTTTATAACTAAGCTATTGTGAATACTGCTGCAATAAACATGGGAGTGCAGCTATCTCTTTGACATACTAATTTTCTTTCTTTAAGATATATACGCTGCAGAGGGGTAGCTGGGTCATGTGGTAAATCTATGTTTAGTTTTTTTGAGGAACCTCCTTACTGTTCTCCATAGTGACTGTACTAATTTACGGTGTACAAACACAGAACCCAGACTTCTTAAGACTTGTCTATTCTAGAGCATGGAAAAAATGTCACTTTATCATGCATAACAATCCAGAAGAATCAATAAGGTTGTTAGAAATAAAATTAAGAATGAGGTCTTCATGGAGAAAATTAATAAAATTTAATGAAGGACATTAAAAAGTCTTTAAAACCTGGAGACACATACAGTGTTCAGGTTGGAAACACTTAATAGCATAAAGATGCCATTTTTCTCTATAATTTGTGTATATTTTCAATGCAAGTCCAGTCAAAATATTAACAAGTTTTACTTTAATAAGCTCATTCAAAAATTCATATGAAAGAGCCAAGAATGGCCAATACAAAAATGTAGGACTTGTTTTAGCACACATTGAGGCATAATATAATAATGTGATAATTAAAATGATGTGGCATTTATGCACAAATAATTTAATAAATCAGTGAAACAGAACTGAGAGGCCATAAACAAACTCACATGTATGTGAGAATTTTGCATGTGACATTACAATGCAATGAATAAAGAATGCTTTTATTTATTTTTTTTATTATACTTTAAGTTCTAGGGCACATGTGCACAATGTGCAGATTTGTTACATATGTATACATGTGCCATGTTGGTGTGCTGTACCCGTTAACTCGTCATTTACATTAACTATATCTCCTAATGCTGTCCCTCCCCCCTCCCCACCCCACAACAGGCCCTCGTATGTGATGTTCCCTTTCCTGTGTCCAAGTGTTCCCACTGTTCAATTCCCACCTATGAGTGAGAACATGCAGTGTTTGGTTTTCTGTTCTTGCGATAGTTTGCTGAGAATGATGGTTTCCAGCTGCATCCATGTCCCTACAAAGGACATGAACTCATCCTTTTTTATGGCTGCATAGTATTCCATGGTGTATATGCGCCACATTTTCTTAATCCAGTCTGTCACTGATGGACATTTAAAGAATGTTATACTCAAGGAAAAAGACCAGGAAAATTAGCTATCCTTTTCAGACAAAATAAAATAAGATCTCTAACACACTCCATACACCAAAGTATATTCCAGCTGAATTAGACTTAAATGAGAAAAGAAGAAAATATAGTGAAAATTTTTGTGACTTCCTGGTATGCAAAGATTATTTAAATAAAACAATAGTATCTCCTATCAGAGAAAGATCTAAATTTATCTTCTTAAAAGCTAAAATGAGTCCCACACCACTTGGGTGAGCATCCACAGAAGCATCACAGCCCCATTCTCACTATGAAATTCCCTCAGCCAATACACATGCATCCTGCTATGCTGCTGCAGCTGCTGGCACATGCAAGTAAGCATGGATCCCACTGCCACCACCCCAACAAAATGCTTTAGCCAGCACCACCCATTTGAATGCTATGGCTAGCAGACCAGGAACATCATGGCCCCTCCAATGCAGCAGATTCCCAATCTCAAGAGGCCAGAAAACAAAAGCTGAGAGACCAGTACCAGGCTTTCAGAGATACAGCATGCAGCCTGAAAACGCTGAACTGATCCTTGACCCCCTAATATCTTTCAGAAATGTAGTCAATTGACAGAATTCACCTTATACCACACTCAAACCCCCAAGGGCATCAGAGAAAATAATGAAAGTGCAAAAACCCATTTAAAGGATAGCAACTTCAACTGAAGGACCTTCAGCCTACACAGAAGAGAAATAACCAGCACAAGAACTCTGGCAACTCAAAAAACAAGAGTGTCTTTTCACCTTCAAACTACCACACTAGTTTCCCGGCAATGGCTCTTCACCAAGCTGGAATGGCTGAAGTGACAGAAATGTAACTCAGAATATGGATAGGGATGAAGATCATCGACATTCAGGAGAAAGTTGAAACCCAATCCAAGGAACTTCAGAAACACAATAAAATGATACAGGGGATGAAAGATAAAGTGACCATTTTAAGAAAGAACAAAACTGACATGATGATAGAGCTGAAAAACTCACCTCAAGAATTTCGTAACAAAATTGCAAGTATTAATGCAGAATCAACCAGGCTGAGGATAGAATCTCAGAGCTCAAAGACCAGTTCTCCAAAATAACTCAGTCAAACAAACATAAAGAGAAAAGAATAAACAAGAATGAACAAAGTCTCCAAGAAATGTGGGATTATGTGAAAAGACCAAATTTAGGATTCCCTGGCATTCCTGAAAGGAGATAAAGCAATCTTGGAAGGAGAGAAAGCAAGCAACTTGAAAAACATATTTCAGAATGTCATCCATGAAAATTTCCCCAACCTCACTAGAGAGGCCAACATTTAAATTCAGGAAATGCAGAGAACCCCTGAAAGATACTATAAAAGATGACCATCCACAAGGCATATAGTCATCAGATACTCCAAAGTTGAAATAGAAGGAAAGATGTTAAAGGTAGGTAGAGAAAAGGGGAAGTTCACCTACGAATGGAATCCCATCAGGCTAACAGCAAACCTTTCAGCAGAAGCTCTACAAGCCAAAAGAGATTGGGGGCTTCCATTCAGCATTCTTAAATAAATGAAATGCCAGCCTGGGCATGGTGACTCATGCCTATAATCCAGCACTTTGGGAACGTGAGGCAGGAAGATCACTTGAGGCGATGAGTTCAAGAATAACCTGGCCAACATAGTGAAACCCCCGTCTCTACAGAAAATACAAAAAATTAGCTGGGCATGGTGGTGCACATCTGTAATCCCAGCTACTCAGGAAACTGAGGCATAAAAATTGCTTGAACCCAGGAGGTGGAGGTTGCAGTGAGCCATGATTGTGCCACTGTACTCTAGCGCCTGGGAAACACAGCAAGACACTGTCTCAAAAAGAAAAAAGGGAAAGAAAAGAAATGCCAACCAAGATTTTCATATCCAACCAAACTAAGCTTCGTAAGTGAAGGAAAAATAAGACCCTTTTTAGACAAGCAAATGGTAAGGGAATTTGTTACCACCAGACCTGCCTTACAAGAGGCCCTTAAGAAAGTGCTAAATGTGGAAAGGAAACACCATTACCAGCCAACATAAAATCTCACACAAGTACACAGACCAGTGACACCACATACCAACCACACTATCTTGTCTGTATATTAACTAGCTAACAACAAAATGACAGGATTAAATCTGCATATGTCAATATTAATCTTTAATGTAAACAGGTTAAATGGCTTAATTAAAAGGCACAGAGTGGTAAATTGGATAAAGAAGCAAGACACTAATTTATCCTGTCTTTTAGAGACCCATCTTATATGCAGTAATACTCACAGGCTCAAAATAAAGGGATGGAGAAAAATATACCAAGCAAACAGAAAACAGAAAAAAGCAGGAGTTGCTATTCTAATTTCAGACAAAACAGACTTTAAACAAACAATGATTTTTAAAAAGGGACAAAGAACGGCATTACATAATGATAAAAGATGCAATTCAAAGAGAAAACCCAACTACCCTAAATGTTTATGCACCCAACACTGGAGCACTCAGATTCATAAAGCAAGTCCTTAGAGATCTATGAAAGAAACTTAGATAACCACACAATAATAGTGGGAAACTTCAACACTTCACTGACAGTATTAGATCATTAAGGCAGGAAATAAGAAAAATATTCAAGACCAGAAACCAATACTTGACCAAATGGATCTAACAAACATTCTTAAAAATCTCCACCACAAAACAACAGAATAGACATCCTCATCTGCATATAACACATACTCTAAAATTGGCCACACAATTGAACCTAAAACAATCCTCATAAATTTAAAAAAAAAATCATACCAAACACACTCTGAGACCATACTGCAATATAAAAAAAGAAATTAATACTATGAATGCCACTCAAAACCATACAATTACAAGGAAATCAAACAACCTGCTCCTGATTAACTTTAGGATAAAAAATAGAATTATAGGAGAAATCAAGAAATTCTTTCAAACTAATGAGAACAAAAATATAACATATTAGAATTTCTGGGACACAGCTAAAAGAGTATTAAGAAGGAAGTTTATAGTGCTAAATGTCCTCATCAAAAAGTTAGAAAGATCTCAAATTAACAACTTAACATCACACTTACAAGAACTAGAGCAAGCTTGTCCAACCCACAGCCTGTGGGCTGCATGCAGCCCAGGATGGCTTTGAATGCAGCCCAACACAAATTCATAAACTTCCTTAAAACATTCTGATATTTTTTTGCAAATTTTTTAGCTCATCAGCTACTGTTAGTGTTAATGTATTTTATGTGTGGCCCAAGACAATTCTTCTTCCAATATGTCCCAGGGCAGTCAAAAGATTGGACACCCCCGAGCTAGAGAAACAAACAAAACAATCCCAAAGCTAACAGAAAATGAAAAATAACCAAAATCAGAGCTGAAATTAAGGAAATTGAAATGTGAAAAACCGTACAAAAGATCAATTAATCCAGGAGTTTCATTTTAAAAGAATAAATAAGACTGATAGACTGCTAGCTAGACTAATAAAAAAGAGAAGATCTAAATAAACACAATGAGAAACGACAAAGGAGACATTACCATCTACTGCACAGAAATACAAAAAAAAAAAAAAAAAAATCAGAGACTACTACAAACACCTCCATGCACACAAACTAGAAAACCAAGAATAAATAAATAAATTCCTGGAAACATACAGCCTACCAAGATTAAACCAGGAGGAAATTAAATCCCTGAACAGAACAATACATGTTCCAAAATTGAATCAGTAATAAAAAGACTACCAACCAGAAAAAGCCCAGGACCAGAAAAATTCAAATTCTGCCAGTTGTATAAAGAATAGTTGGTACCATTCCTACTGAAACTATTCCAAAAAATAGAGGAGGAGGGCTTCCTCCCTAAGTCATTCTATGAGGCCAGCATCATCCTGATACCAAAACCTGACAGAGACACAACAAAAAAATAAAACTTCAGGCCAATATCCTTGATAAACATTGATGCAAAAATGCCCAATGAAATGCTATCAAACCTAATCCAGCAGCATATCAAAAAGTTAATACACCACAATCAAGGAGACTTTATCGCTCAGAGGCAAGGTTTGTTCAACACATGCAAATAAATAAATGTGTTTCATCACATCAACAGATCTAAAAACAAAAACCATATGATCATCTCAATAAATGCAGAAGATACTTTCAATAAAACTAAACATCCCCTCATGTTAAATACCCTCAACTAAGCATCAAAGGAACATACCTCAAGATAATTAGAGCCTTTTATGACAAATCAACAGCCAACATCATACTGAATGGGTAAAGCTGGAAGCATTGCCCTTGAGAACTGCAACAAGACAAGGATGTCCACTCTCACCACTCATATTCAAAATGGTACTGGAAGTCCTACCCAGAGTAATCAGACAAGAAAAAGAAATAGAAGGCATTCAAATAGGAAGAGAGGGAGTCGAACTATCCCTCTCCCCAGATATATTGTTGATTTATTGACATATTGATTCTATACATAGAAAATCTCATGGTCTCTGCCCAGAAGCTCCTACATTGATAAACAACTTCAGTAAAGTTTCAGGATACAAAACCAATGTACAAAAGTCAGTAGCATTTCTATACATCAATGTCTAAGCTGAAAGCCAAATCAAGAATGCAATCCCATTCTCAATAGCCACAAGAAGAGTAAAATACCTAGGAATACAGCTAACTACAAAGGTAAAGCATGTCTACAATGATAATTACAAAACACTGTTCAAAGAAATCAGAGATGACACAAATAAATGGAAAAACATTCGATGCTCTTTGATAGGAGAATGAATATTGTTAAAATGGCCATACTACCCAAAGTAATTTATAAATGCAATGCTATTTCTATCAAACTACCAATGACATTCTTTGCAGAATTGGAAAAAAATTTTTTAATTCATTTGGAATGAAAAAAGAGCTTGAATAGCCGAGGCAATCCTAAGCAAAAACAATAAAGCTAGAGGTATCACATTACCTGGCTTCAAACTATACAACAAGGCTACAGTAATCAAAACAGCTTAGTACTGGTACAAAAACAGACATATAGACCAATGGAAAGGAATACAGAACCCAGAAATAATACTGCACATTTACATCATGAAAAGGGAATGCTCATACACTGTTGGTGGGGTTGTAAATTAGTTTAGCCACTGTGGAAAGCAGTTAGGTGATTTCTCAAAGAATTTAAAACAGAATTACCATTTGACTTAGTAATCCCATTATTGGGTATGTACCCAAAGGAATATTAATTGTTCTACCATAAAGACACATGCACATGTATGTTCATTGCCACACTATTCACAATAGCAAGGACATTGAATCATCCTAAATGTCCACCGATGATAAACTAGGTAAAGAAAATGTGGTACATATATACCCTAGAATACTACTCAGTCATATAAAAGAATGGGATGATGTCCTTTGCAGGAACATGAATGAAGTTGGAGGCCATTAACTTAATTGAACTAACATAGGAACAGAAAGTCAAAGACCACATGTTCTTACTTATAAGTGGGAGGTAAACATTGACTGTACATGGACACAAAGAAGGGAACAACAGACTTGGGCCTACTTGAGAGTCGGGAGTAAGAGGAAGATGAGGATCAAAAAACTGTCTATCAGGTACTATGCTTATTACCTTAGTGATGAAATAATCTGTACAACAAACCCTCATGACATGCAATTTGCCTATACAACAAATCTTCGTGTTTTCTTGAACCTAAAAGTAAAAAAAAAAAAAAAAAAAAAAAATTAAAGTACCTGTACAATAAAGGCACTGGGGATATTTACAGACAAAGCATATTGGAAGTGATTACTGGCAATGCATATAACTCATTGTTTTGTTTTGGGTTTTTTTTGGTACAAAATTGGACAAAGGATATGAAATAGCAATTAACAATAAAACATACAAACGAACAAACCTCACAGGGAAAATAAATCTTTATTAGTTTGCTCACTCTCACTAGAAATCAGGGAAATGCAAATGTAAGGAAAAATAATAATGAGATACTATTATATATACTTTAAGTTCACCAAATGTGGAAGGACACAAAAGGTCAATGCCTTTTATTTTATTTTATTTTATTTTATTTTATTTTATTTTTTGAGACAAGGTCTCACTTTGTTGCCCAGGCTGAAGTGCAGTGGCATTATTATGACTCACTGCAGCCTGAACTTACCTGGGCTCAGGTGATCCTCCCATCTGAGTCTCCCAAGTAGCTAGGACTACAGAAGTGCACCACCATGTCCAGATAATTTTTGTATTTTTTCGGAGAGACAATGTTTCACCATGTTGCCCAGGCTGGTCTCTAACTCCTAACTCAAGCAATCTGCCTGCCCTGGACTTCCAAAGTTTTGGGATTACAGGTGTGAGCCATGGTGCCCAACCATTGGACTCTTTGTGTCTAATGCCATTTATGTACATTTTTAAGCATGGAAAACAATATACTCTTTTATTTATAGATTACATCTTAAAATGTAAAAAAAAAAAAAAGAAAGAAAGAAAAAAAGAAAAAGAAGAAAGTAAACACACCAGTATCAGAACAGTGATTGCCTTTGGAGAGGAAGAGAGGTGAAGAGGATGAAAAAAAAGTGGGAAAAAAAAAGGAATTTTAACTATTTTTTAAAATGATTTGTAGCAAATATGACCAAATGTCAACATCCGTTACAGCTATGTGATTGCTACATACATATTTGTTATTTTATTTACATACTGCTATGTATCTTTGAAAAACTTTTAAATTTTATTAAATGTTCACTGATGAATATCCAAAACTACTATATTTTCACAGATTTTTCTTATCTTCTGATTATTAAACTGAATGTACTTACAGGTCTTTCAATCCAGGGACATGAATAATGAAATTCAATGCGTACCCTTACGGGTTAATAATGAAATTCAGTGCCTACCCTTAGAAGTTTATACTGTGGCTGGAGAGCTATATATGTTTAAAAAAAAAAAAAAAATCAATTAGGCGGTGGGAAGTTTCTACAGGTAATAAAAACAGAAACAAATTTAACTTAGCAGTTAGTTTCATGTTGATTACTTATATCTTTTCTCTACTTGCTTATCTAAATTTCTTAAAGGAGTTGTATTTATCTATTATCTCTCTTCTCTCACTAACCCCATAATTTTCAATACTCTCTACTTCTTATTGCATCTATAGCAGGTCTATTACCATTGGCTATTAAAGATATCCACATTATTTTTCTGCACTCACATTTTTGTTTGACTGGGCCAAACCAGACTTAACTAGGAGTAAGACAGATGATTTGCAAAACAGTGAGTCATTTCCATGTGTATGAGTAATAAGGGATTGCTTTTTATAATTTAACAGAAAGCTGCATTTTCCAAGGATAATAATAAATGATAGCTACCATACTTCAAAGCACCCCTACAGTTATTCATTGATCATTCCTTTTTGGAGTAAGCTCAAAGTGAAGATAAATGTTTTTAAAGGCAACTGAATATGCATTTATAGCACACATATAATTATAACTGGAGAAGGAGAGAAATAAATTATTTGAAAGAATTTTTTAAATACTTTATTTTTCTAAGTAAGTATGAGTAGGTGTTTTGTAAAAATAAAGAACTCCTGAAAAAAATGTTGGAAAAAAAAGAAAGATTAAAAAAAAAAACAGGTAATTGATGAAGTTCATCTAAGAACAGCAAACAATTTTGGATATAGATGTGACATTTGTTATAAATTTTAGGGTCTGAATAAATGCACCTCTTTTATGGTGGCCCATAAAACTGCTTCTCAGAGAAACAAATTTATTTTTTGAAAATATGCTATTATGGAACAAGACACATAAAAGTGCCTCTTGTTGTTATTGTTCTTGACAATATCTTAATAACCAGTAGCTATCTCAGTATAGATTAAATCTATTAGATTGAAATTTAAAGCATATTTATTACAGAGTTTAGTTTTCAATTTTAAAACATTTGTGTATCCCATAAATATATATAGCTACTATGTACCCACAAAAATAAGACTAAAATAAAATGAAAACATATTGATATTTACAAACTATTCATCTGATAAGGGATTAATAACCAGAATATATAAGGAGCTCAAAGATCTCAATAGGAAAATATCTAATAATCCAATTTTAAAATGGGCAAAACATCTGAAGAGACATTTCTCAAAAGAAGACATACAAATGGCCAAAAGATATATGAAAAAAATGCTCAAATGATCGTTAACCCTCAGAGAAATGCAAATTGAAACTGCAATGAGTTATCATCACACCCCAGTTACAGTGGTTTGCATCAAAAAGGCACGCCGGGCCAGGCGCGGTGGCTCAAGCCTGTAATCCCAGCACTTTGGGAGGCCGAGATGGGCGGATCACGAGGTCAGGAGATCGAGACCATGCTGGCTAACACGGTGAAACCCCGTCTCCACTAAAAAATACAAAAAATTAGCCGGGCGAGGTGGCGGGCGCCTGTGGTCCCAGCTACTCGGGAGGCTGAGGCCGGAGAATGGCGTGAACCCGGGAGGCGGAGCTTGCAGTGAGCTGAGATCCGGCCACTGCACTCCAGCCTGGGCGACAGAGCCAGACTCTGTCTCAAAAAAAAAAAAAAAAAAAAAAGGCACGCCATCGCAAATGCTGACAAGGATGTGGCGGAAGGGGAACCCTTGTGTACTGTCGGTGAGAATGTTAATTAGTACAGCCACCATGGAGAGCGATGTGGTGGTTCCTCAAAAATACTAAAAATAGAATTACCATAAGATTCAACAATTCCACAGCTAGGTATATATCCAAAAGAAAGGAAATCAGAATCATGTTTATTGCAGCAGTGTTCACAATAGCCAAGATTTGGAATCAACCTAAGTGTTCATCAACAGATGCATGGAAAAAGAAAATGTGATACATGTACACAGTAGAGTATTATTCAGCCATAAAAAAGAATGAGATCCTGTCATATGCAATGATATGGATGGGACTGGAGGTCATTATGGTAAGTGAAATAAGACAGCACAAAAAAGACAAATTTCACATGCTTTCACTCATTTGTGGGAGCTAAAAATTAAAACAATTGAACTCACGACAACAGAGAGTAGAATGATAGTTGATACCCATCCCAGAGGCTAGGAAGTGTAGTTTGGAGGGAGGGATGGTTAATGTGTACAAAAACCTAGTTAGATAGATTAAATATCGTCTCATATTTCATAGCACAACAGGGTGATTATAGTCAACAATAATCTACTGTATATTTTAAAATAACTGAAGGAGTGGAATTGGAATGTTCTTAACATGAAGAAATGATAACTGTTTGAGTCAATGGATACCCCATTTACCCTGAAGTGGGTATTACACATTGTATGCTTGTATCAAAACTCACATGTATTCCATAAATATATTTACTGTGTACCGATAAAAAATATAAATTAAAAAAATTAAAACATATTAATGTTTCTAGAGTGAAAGAGAATATTTTAAACTACATAAACAGCAGCATAGAATTCATACCTGGCTTTTGGTAAGAAATTACCATTACTGAAATTTCTCTATAACTGTATTTATTGTGGTATAAAAGTTACTTCAAAAACTAAGGTAGAAAGGTACTTTAAAAATGAACTTAGAAGTTGATTCCTAATGTTTCAATTTCTCAAATTAAAAGAAACTTTCAAATATTGAAAAGAAAATATATAGTACACCAATATTCACAAAGATGTGAATATTATTACAACCCTTTATCCCATTTTATGTTGTACTGTGTTACAAAAGCAACAAATGGGACTTTCTTTTGCTGGAAAGACAAAGATTTTTGCGACAGGTCCCCTCCCCAGGACTCTGGCACAAGTCTCAGCGTGTAGGGAAGAGGTGACAGGATGACTGGGCCTGAGGACCAAATGAGTAAAAAGTATATGCTATCTTCAAAACTACACTTTGAAATCTCAACCAACCACTCTCCTTAGATGGACCTCACACTCCCTTTCCATGATACATTGTAATTCTTTGGAAAAAAAAAATAGTGAACTTGCCTTTCTGAAAGTTATAGCTGGCCAAATACAATTGAATTTAACGGAATTTTTGCGGTGTATTTGTAAAGGAGGTAAGATATTGTAGAGAGAGGTATAGAACTCAGGCTGGAGTAAAAGTGGATAAAATATTTGAATACAAAATGTTAAAATCACTCATGTTTCTAAGATATGCAAAATTAAGGAGGTACATCAATTTCAGGTTTTTTTCCTAGTGAAAACATATATAATTTCTGAGTTTTCTATAGTATTTTTCTTCCTATGTGTCTGATTTCAAACTGAAAAGACACTACTTGGCAAAATAGTTAAAAATCTGCATAATAAGTATGCTCATTAAATAAATATTTAAGGAAAAATGGTAACAATTTTTATAAGGAAAAGGTGCCTACTATTTTACATTAAGCAGTAATTAAGTAGAAATTAAGTAGAATTTTGGACAAAAAAAATTATTAAGATTTTTATAAAGATATTCTGTTTTCCCATCAACATTTCTCTTGGGATTTTTATTGTTTAACTGGGTGATGATGGAATTTGATCATCATCAATTCCATAATGCAGCGTTTCTTAACTGTGGCATTATTAAAACTTTTGCCTGTATAATTGTTTCTTGTCTTAGAATCTACTCTTTTTCATGACTTTTTTTTTGTCTAAATCTTAGTAGCAAAAAATAGATGGAAAAGTTAATGCCTAATTATAGTGAATTCTTACAGTTTTATGTTGTCTTGGCATCCACTTTCACTGTAAGTTGGACTTTCTCATAACAGAAGCAGGGCTCAGTCACTCTTGACACAGTTTTCAATTCCATACTTCCTCCCAGTTTCTCAATGTGTTTGATGCAGATATCTGCCTTATACAACTTCTTCTTGGTGATCACCTGGCTTTGAAACAACTACATGCAGCCTACATGACTGGCCCCGCTGATTCTCACACCCTGCATGGGCTACGCAGATATGCCATAGAGGCAACTTTTCAGTCACGGCGGGCAGAACCTCCTGAAACTTGTACCTGCTTATTTCAAACCCATCAATTAAAACTCCCTGTGGAAAACCTGTTTGGATAATGCCCTGGACCCAATAAAGGTGTAGGCCCATGGGTTTCTCTGTCTCTCCACACACTCCCTAATCTCTCTCTCTCTCTCTCTCTCTCTGTGTGTGTGTGTGTGTGTGTGTGTGTGTCTTCCAAGTGTGCTGTGTGCCCCCCAGGATCTGTAAATAATGAAATCTTAATTTCCATCTTGTGTCTCTCCTAATCATTGAAGGTGCACTTTTCATTGTAAAGATTCGAAATTAAAACACTAGTGAGCTCGCGTAAGAGTAGAGTAAGGAAACAAGCGTCCTGTGCATTGTAGAATGTTTAGTAGCAACCCTGGCCTCTTCCCCTGATGCCAGTAGCACCACCCCCAATGCCTCCACTCCACCCAGTATTGTGAAAACCAAAAATGTTTCCAAATATTGCCAAATGTCCACTGAGAGGCAAAATCACTGATGCAATGTTTCATCAAGGATATAGAAGTAACAGATACTTGTCTGCCCGTCATGTACAAAGTTATGAGTTATGAGCTATCAAATTGTTAAAATATAGTGTTTGGTTTTAAGAAAGGTATAATGTACTTAGAGATGCCAATTATACTTGTATGGATTATCTAAACAGTAGAAGACCATAAATACAAATATAAAACTACCCATATGTCACGTATATGTACGTATGTATATATTTGTGTATGTATATATATGTATACATATACATATGTGAATGATTACTCAGTGAATTTCTAAGACAGTCCCAGTTCTCCAAGTCCAAAGATGAAAGGACTTGTAGGGGAAGAATTAATAAATAGTATTATTTATGAAATAGTACAATATTCGCTTCATCTTCAAGGTTGTGTTTAGAGAGAAAAGACTGAGTATGAATCATTTGGCCCACCTCTGCAGAGGCTTAGGTAATAAAATTCTGGAAAGTAAAATTTTAAAAAACAGGAAAACAAATGGGGAAGGAATTTTTCTCTTTCCATTTTTAAAAAGAATTTATTCATAATTATATTTGAAAACTAAGAATATTTTTCTATTGACATTCATTCATCCTTCATATTTTAATCACATAATTTTTAAGGAGTCTGATATCCTATTTTGTATTCTAAAAAAGCTTTCAGTTTAGCAAAAAGCTGAATATCAAGCTAACAAATCAGTGTTTTGAATAGTTATCAAAATAGAACATAGTATAAAGTCTCCGGTAGTTTGTTATTTTATCCTTACATAGATAGAATTCATATTACACATTACATATACCAATTATTAATCTATTTTGGGATTTTTAAAATTTCTTTAACTTTCTGAATGTTGTTGTTCTTATAATAAATAATTAACAATAAGCATCCTAAACAAAATTAATTATATTACAAAAGAAAGATTCTTCATTATTTGGTCTTAATTGCTACCACTTATTGAACCCTTACAGACTACGTACTATACTAAAGACTTTTCATCAGCCGGGCGCAGGGCTCATGCCTGCAATCCCAGCACTTTGGGAGGCCGAGGTGGGCGATTCATGAGGTCAAGAAATTGAGACTAGCCTGGACAACAGGGTGAAACCCCGTCTCTACTAAAAATACAAAAATTAGCCAGGTGCAGTGGCGAGTGCCTGTAGTCCCAGCTACTCGGGAGGCTAAGGCAGGAGAATTACTTGAACCAGGGAGGCGGAGGTTGTAGTGAGCTGAGATCTCACCACTGCACTCCAGCCTGGCAACAGAGCAAGACTCTATCTCAAAATAAATAAATTAATTAATTAATTAAAAATACTTTTATCTTCTCCACTCTCAACTCATTCTGATAGACAACAAGTGTGAAAACATGAAATAGTTGAATAAGGTAATCATAATGTGGAATTTTCACATGAAGAAAAATTACTTTAAAACATAATAACGATTCAATATCTGAGCTTCCTTGCTGATAAATAAACTTATAAATAAGCGTTTCAGAAAAAAATCAAAAGTTTAGAAACAATTATCTAATAAATGGTGTCATTATAATAAATTTTAATATATTTATACTTTTTATTTTGCCTCTATCCTTTCTTACTTTATTGCATTTTCACTGAACCTCAAAATATAATACGAAGAATTTTTTTATTTGCAGATATACTAAAGCTGGCTTTCTTTTATCTGTAATTATTAAGTAACTCAAAATTAAAATATTTTTAAAAAGAAAAGAACTAAGACTAGTAACTTAATATCTTTGTCTATTTTAAATAACACACCAATGTGCATAAACCTAAACAATAGCTTATTTGAGCTTAAATCTTTAAAAGTTGGATCAACCTTTATCAAATGATGCAATGTCCATTACAGCCTATATACTGTCAACCTTCTTATTACCTGCACAGCCTCTCAATTTTAATATGACCACAATTGCAAAAGCGGGGCAAATTATGTCTTCTCTTGCTAAATGCAAAACATATACTAAAAAAGTTCACACTATGCAATAATTTTGATCAATTTACGTAATACATTCAGGAGGAGATTGAAATATGTTAACGAGCATTATCTAAATCTTCTAAAATTAGATTTACAGATATATGTTTATTTTGTATTTGAGTATATGCCTCCCTGTAAGCAGGGTGATAGTAAAGTAACCTCAGAAGGACTAATTCACATGTAACTTCATTCATTACATGTGAAATATTTGTTACATGGGGGGCATGATAAAGAATACAAAGAAAAAATTAATATTTTATAATATGCTGTATAATGACGGAGTGTATTACACATGTTAGCATACGTTTTTCAATAAGTAATTTATCACGATTACCAATGGAATTTTTAACTTCAGAATAAGTAACTATGAGTAACTATGTTTGTAATTGTATAATCACTATTCAGTCTTAATTATTTATTAATACAATTTAAAAATAATTTTGTGTTGCCTAGCTAGTTTTCAATGCACAAAATATGTACCCGCAGTGAGATTAAGAACACTTTGGGTATTTAATATTAAATACATTGACCCTTAATTATTATTTTCCTATTAGAACAAGAAAGTAGCAATGATTGGGCTAGACATCTATAAAATGTTTCATGTAAAATGCTGTCTTACTGTTGCATCTTTATTCAACATCAACTTCCAGATGGGAACTATTTTTCATGGTTCATAAAGCCAAATCCAGCTGCTACATTTGGACCTACATAAGGAATTCACATTTTATTGCCTTCACAATGCTTATAAAACAATTGCTGTTGTTTTCCTTAGCCGTGGTGCAACTCACTCTTCTCCGTGCAAATGAGATATCCAAAAAGAACTTCTAATGTCTTTATAGTTGATTACTTAGCAGTCCTGTGCGTAATACGATCCTGATTTTACAACATTTTTTTAGATATTTAAACTAGCTTCAACAAAAACAATCTTCAAGGGTAACTATAGATTGAATGAATTACCAAAAGTGTTCTTACAATTTCCTATTAAAACCCACAATGGTTATTAAATACTTCTGTAATCTTAGCTTTATTAAGAGACAGGAAGTGCACAGTTTCCTTTCCCTCCTCGTTCAGCTAATCTGGCTCTTTGATGGTCATGCGTTTGGAATAACCATGGGGTTTCCACCACAGCATAGTCTTCCCACAGCTAAATGGAATTAACCCTGTCAAGCCTCAAAAAAGAAAGAAAAGAAAAGAAAAGAAAAAAAAGGGCATCTCATTGTTAGAATAGAAATATATTTGGAACTTCGAGTGAATAGCAGTTATATTAAAATACAGCAATTTGTGCTTAGGACATTTTCGGTAAGGCCACCAAAAAAAAAAAAAAATCAATTTCAGAAAATGGGAATAACTCGGCTTGCAAAATTACCCATCGTCATTCTTTTTTGCTATCTATAGATGTCAAACGTTTGGCGTCTTCTCAATTATATTTATTAACTTACTTTTTAGATTCTGAATTAACATCTGCTACTCTGTTTTTGCCAAAAGACCTAAAATCCTAGGAAAAAAAAATATAGAGATAGATGGAAAAGTTAGTACCTAGTGAGTTAATGTAAGAGTATGACAAGGAGGCAAGTTTTCTATGAATTGGGAAGCACAGACTATAGTAAACCACCGGATAATCCCTGTCCTGCTGAGCGGTTGCCCTAGAGGTCTGATACAGCGCCAAAGCCTCTTACGCATACTGAGACAAAGCTTATTTCAAGCAGAATTCAGCTCCTAAAGCCACCATACTGCTCCCTGACAACCTCCAGTTGCACTGACTTCATATTTGTGTTTCCCGCTGTTTATATTTACTTGTTCCCAAAGCCGCGATAGCTACAAAAACAAATACTTGTTATGCAGTGCTTTGTATCAATACAGGTAAAGTGCTCTGCTCCCTTTTTCACTTGTACATAGTTTGTGCAAATAGGTTTTTAATATATTCTGAGATTAATTTGGTAATTATAAGCCAGTTTAGAAACACACTTTAAACAACAGGTCATATAGTCACCATTTCTGTTCCAGAATAATTCTCAGTTTTTGACCCTTGAGCAAAGATGAGCAAATGTGTATTCAAAAAGAAATTCATTTGAATCGTCTACTTCTTTTGCATTGTCAGGTCCCAACTGATATTCTGTTTGGATTTTTACAGCAATCTTTTCAGCCTTTGGCAAAGGATTGTGCTTATTTATCTGATTTAAATTTTTGAATCAAGCTTTTAGGATATTTTTTTAAATTGGACAAAATAGAATAGAATAGGTGATTTCAGGAAGGTATTTTTATTTTAAGTCAATTATGTTTGTTCTTCATAAAAATAGGATTATGCCTATTGTGGCTGCATAAATACATAGCCTGTAGAAGTGTTTGTAGTTTCCCTGGTACAAGAATGTCACCTAAATCCTCTAATGTAATCTGACAGAGGTAACAGAGTACCTTTTTATAAAACGAAAACAAATAAAGAAGATTAACTTAAATGTAATCATATGTAAAATTTAAAAATGGACTTTAAGCTTTTTATTATTCAATACTATTATAAGCACTAAGAACACTGGGTGGTGAATGTATTTCATATTAACTCTGTACACAAAAAACTTTGGAAAACAAAAAGAAAATAATATTCTGGCTATTAAACTAAGATATAGATTTCTTTACGGCTCACATTTTTACCTCTTCTGTAATTAGACTATTTTAAATTAGAAAATATATATTTGGATATTTCTTAAACAGAAGATATTATGTCAAAATGTTAAATTATTCCAAGTACATCATGGATTATGCTTTGACAATCTAATTGGTTATCAGAATAAAAAACTTCATCTTTTTATTTATTTTTCCCCTTTATTTAAGGAGTTACTCAAATCTAGAGGAAGTTGACACAAATTTTAAAATTTTACCATATTCCTTTCTAGAAGTGAATATTCAGTCCTGGAGACTAAAAATGGAAAAAAAAAAGTTAATATAACAATCTTATTATTCACATTTTTACTCTTGATTGCACTAGTAAACAAGCAGCTTATTTTTGGACAATGTTTTCTAACCTATCAGAAACTGCCTCATTTCTAGTTTTGTAACAGTCTCAAATATCAAAAGAAAAGAAACTATTGAGGAGAGAGAGAGATAAGTGTAAAATTTATAGCCCAACAGAATGTCAAAATGTAAATAGATGGGGGATTGTATGCTATCCCCTTCAATTTAGCTTATAGTTTTAATCAACCTATTTGGCAACTACTTGTTTTATTTATATAATTAGTGTTTGTTGATACCTGAAAGATTATACCAACCAGGAGAAATTCTAAATCACAGTTTTAGTAGTTTTCTTCTTAAACATTTTAAGGCAAAAGTGAAAGTTTTGCTAATATACTTTTAAATAGAAATGACAATCAGTCGAGGCACAAGGATAAAAAAGTAAGACAGCTAGGTCAGCTAATAGGAGATTAGAAAGTGATCCCATACTTCTAGAATGAGACTCAGAAAAAATGATTTTAAAAACCCACTACACAATTGTTATTCTTCCTGAAATTATTTGCAGTTTTATTGTATAATCACGTGAACATACATAACACAATACCCTTGAATTTTCTATACTCATCATTGAGTGCCAAAGGGAGGAAATATTATAGGAAAGGATTAGATCAATAATTCTCAACGCGGGGTGGTTTTTCCCCCATCGGGAGATATTCATCAAAGTCTGAAGAGCTGTTTGATTGTCAGAAGTTGGGGGTGAGGTACTACTGGCATCTTGGGGTACAGGCTAGGGATGCGGCTAAACACTACAGTGCACAGGATAGTCCTTCACAACAAAGAATTATCTGGTCCAAAATGACAGTAGCATCAATGTTGAAAAACAAAAACAATAAAAAACAAAAACATAATTCTCTACTGAGATTTTCTTTTTCTATTGTTTCCCTTCTTCCTGGGACATGATTAATAGAACACATGATAATAATTATCACTTATTACAGACTCAATTGTATTGATATCTCTAATTCTGTCTCTAAAATTGTATTTCAAAGTTCCAAGACAGTTCTTGTGGAAACTGACTTTCATTTGGAGTGTCTTCTCTTTGTCTTTATGTTTTAAATCCCAGATGCCCATAAAAAAAGATGATTTCACATGGATAAAGTTGGAAACCATCATTCTCAGCAAACTAACACAAGAACAGAAAACGAAACACCGCATGTTCTCACTCATAAGTGGGAGTTGAACAATGAGAACACATGGACACAAGGAGGTGAACATCACACGCCGGGGCCTGTCAGTGGGTGGGAGGCTAGGGGAGGGATAGCATTAGGAGAAATACCTAATGTAGATGACGAGTTGATGAGTGCAGCAAATCACCATGGCACGTGTATACCTATGTAACAAACCTGCATATGTACCCCAGAGCTTAAAGTATAATAAAACTTAAAAAAGAAATTCCAGGTGCCACTTCGGTCTAGTTCTCCATTCTCAAGGTCAGATATTCTCAGAGGCAAGCCCAGCATTTTTCTGAACCTAGCATATAGGATAACTTACACTTTTAAAATGCTAGAAGGAAGAAAGAGAAAAGCCAGGAGCCACAATATTTCATTATTATAAATTGCATTGTAAGGTAGCCATACAAGAATGTCCCTAATGGAATTCATCAAACAGGGTGAATATGTGGTGGAAAATTCTAAACTCGTATGTCATCTTAGAATTTGTATGAATTTTGTTTTCCCTAATTTAAGAAAACGAAGACAAGAAAATATAATCATCTTTCAGCCCAGTATTTTCCAAAATATATTCCTTACAATAACTTCTTAAGAAAATGATTTGATGATCAAATATTAGAAAACACAGCAAACATATTGCCAACATCCTTAAAGATTCTCAATACACTTTGGTATAGTAAAGATTCTGAGAAATGCTGCAATGAAAGCCTCATTTATTTATTTTTTTTATTAATCTAGTGTTTCTCCAACTTGACCCAAGAAATACTGTATAGTGCTTGATTTTATTATCTTCATTGCAACTGCTAACATCTGGGAAGTACTATATCAGAAAAACTCAGTTTTTCTAATATACAATAAAACTATTCTCTTTCATCCCATCTTAAAGAGCATATGAGCTTCCATATTTTACATATATCATAAAACATAATTTTTTTTACTTAAGATAATAAAGAATGTCCCTGAATGCTCAGATTCCAACTAGCTAGTGCTACATGCACTAGTTATGGAAGATCTTAGGGAAATTAACTCCATCAGCTAATGCAAAATACTCTTCAATTAAAAACACTTCCAGTCAAAGTGAAATTCTCTAAAGCCATCACGTCTTGTTTTCATTTAAGACTGTCCGAGGAACACATAAATCTAAGTGATAAAAATTACTTCGCTCAGTTAATACTCGTGTAATTTAAATGATTTTATTATGTATACATGCAGAATTTATAAATCATATATTCAGAACTTATAAATCATACATTCATAATTATTTTCCTTTTCATTTTATTTTTAAAATTAATCTCATTTATCACTTTTTCTGTCTATAATAAATACATCCATTTGATCTGCTTCTGAGTGAAAACAAGAGTTGGTGGATTAGTAGTAACAAAAAACACCAAAATGTATCAAGAATTGCCCCACCTGTTCTATCCAGTAGCTCCCACACCACCACCCTGGACCAATGGAAATAATTGTGCCACCCTGAATGGCAGGCACAATTGCTATTTCCATTGTTGAGTAAGTCAATAACATGTTTCAAGTCAATAACGTGTTTTTATCAGGTTTCAAGCCAATAATGTTTTTAACTGACATGAAAACTTTAAAGGAATAAGCATTTTACACACAGCAAATATTTAACAATTTTTTTTTCTTCTCACAGAAAAGTTTGTAAGGTAGGTATTACTCCTCTCATTATATATGTGAATAAATGGAGGAAGATAAGCAACTTGCCCCAAGATCACAAAGCCAGAAGATGAATCCCAAAAGAACATTAATCCAGGGCTGTTTCTTTCTGCTCAACGATGCTATTGCGTCCTTTCGGGGCTTCTGGGAAACTCTTCAGACTTGCTGACAGCACTTTCCTAGGACAGCTGAGACGCATTCGCTAATCTCTGAGCTGCTTGTCCTTTGTGGTTTAGTTTGGCCAAGACATAGAAGAGACAGTTGAGAATAACAGTTATTTGCATGCCTGGAAATACTTAATAAAAATGATTTCTACAAATAATGTATTTACTACATAGAAAAGGGTCTTTCTGCTGTTCTCGCTCATTTTCCTGCATAAATTAATTGTATTTTACCTTTGTTCAGTGTTCGCTGCCATTTAGCAATGTGTCATTTCTATGAATTCCAGTGATACTACCATAATAATAATGAAGAAAAAGAGAAAGATAAGGAAACAGACACCGTAAAAATGATAAATATTTTTCATTGAAAATTTATCTCAGATTTCATATTAAAACAATGTAGCAATTGCCTTTTTATTTGCTGGACGTTGTATTTTTAATAATTTGGTTCCTACATCTGGCATAGAATTTACCAGAGAAAGTATGCGCGATAAAAAGAGATAAGTAAAATTTTTGTTTGTTTTTAACATTTTGTGTAAGCAGGGTTACAAAATGCCAAGTGAAATCTGAAATTTTATTTTTCTCATCTAATCTAATTTCTTACAGAAGATTGTCCTAGGAAAAATGTAATATATATTGGCTTACTTCTTAAGCTGCCTCCTCCTTTCAGTAATATTTTGGTGCCTTTGAATATTTTATCTAATTATAAAACCAAGAAAATGAGATGTTTTTGCACAAAACTGAATAAAAATTGACTCAAGACACATTTTCCTGTCTCTATACAAACTGGTGATGAATATTTTAAATTCCAGCACCAACAAGTATTTTAAAATAATTTTCTTAATTTCTTACTTTTTTTTTTTTTTTAGAGACAGGATCTCGCTCTGTCTTCTGGACTGGAGTGCAGTGGCATAATCCTGGCTCACTGTGGTTTCAAACTCCTGGACTAAAGTGATCCTTTCTGGCAGCCAGGACTACAGGTGTGTGCCACAATACTCAGCTAATTTTTAAATTTTTTGTAGAGACAAAGTCTCTCTATGTTGCCCTGGCTGGTCTTGAATTCCTGGCCTCAAGCAATCCTCCCCCTTCAGCTGCCCAAAGTACGAGGATTACAGGCGTGAGCCACTATGCCCAGCCTCCATATGTATATATTTATCACAACTGCTCTATAAATTATTTGTATAATTGATAATACAAGAAAATCCCTAGTAGTTAATCAACTGTGGCCAAATTATCTGCTGAGGCTTAGAATAACAGTATAATAGCAATAACAACAATACTAACAGATAACATTTAGTTAATGTTTATTTTCTGCTAGGCTGTGTTAATTTAATTTAATCTTCACAGTAATTCCATTGAATATGAGTATTATTATTATTGTCATCATTATATTCTTAATACCATAAATGAGAAAATTGATGTCCTGATTGTGCAGCCAGCAAAGGTGGAATTAGGAATTGTACCCAAACAATCTCAACCTCAGAACTACAGCTTTTAACCAGTATGTTATACTACACCCAGGAAGGCCTCAACTTTGATATTTCTCTTGTTTTTGTTTCTCTGTTTGTGCTGTCAGAGTAGATGGGTTTGCCAGGAAAGTTTTAGAACTCACCAGACCTGCTGGAAAAACTTCAGACTTAGGGATGCCTTGAGATTGTGCCATATCAAACCTAGCTCCTGAGAGTCATTCCAGTTTAAAGTCACATCCTAGAGCTACCCAGGAGCTGTCATACAGAGGGAGGAAACCATCAGTCAGTCACCTGAACATCTGTAACACCAAACAGCCATTTCAAGAGGCAGAGCTTTGCCCAGTGCATTTTAGGCCCTCTCTTGGGAACATAAGGTCACCCCGCTGGTTCAGAAAGTTGAAAACAAGCTCTTAGCTAAGTGATGGATGTGGCATCATTGCACAAGATGTTCCCTGAGTAATGTTTTCCTGTTCTTGGACCTTAAAAGGAAATTAACTAAGAGAAAAGAAAAAATTCTGGGATTCAGGCTAGCCAGTGGTCTGTATATTTACTATATTCATGCAGAATAGCAAAAATTTCAGGTGAATTGAAGATAACCCAGAGCGTAAACTGAAAAGCTCTTACAGTGACTGTAATTAGTGAGCATAAGAAAAAA
>NW_012109430.1:375910-407016 GCF_000951045.1 Mandrillus leucophaeus | reverse complement strand
GGAAGGAAGGAAGGAAGGAAGGAAGGAAGGAAGGAAGGAAGGAAGGAAGGAAGGAAAGAAGGGAGGGAGGGAGGAAAGGAAGGAAATAGTTAATTGAAATTTTTAGAAAATTAAAATTCCATAATACCATTATGGGCTCAATTTGCATTTTGCTAATTCTTACATGAGTTGAAAATTTTGTCCAGTTCTGAAATACTCCTGGGAGGGATAGTATGTAAAGGTGACCAATGTGATGTGGTACACTATCAGATAATATATATGACATTTTTTTGAGATATTTTAATGATTGATATGAATCTTTTAATGAATTTATAGAAGCTTTGTAAGTCTAATTTAGATATATGTTAACTAAATTTTTACTTTTGTATGTTCCCACTTTTAGAAAACTGTATTTTTGTTAGAGTTGGATAAATTTTTTGTGGGTGTAAGTGTGTGTTTTCTATATTCAGTCTCTCTCCCATTATAAGTTGTACTTGCTATATGTTTGTGCACTGACTCACATTCAATACATAAGAAGGTGTACTGCATATTTCTGAAATACATGTACAATCACGTGTTACGTAACTACAGATATACATTCTGAAAAATGTGTCATTAGGCAATTTCCTCATTGTACAAACATGGTATACAGTATACTCATACAAAGGTAGCTGTTGTAGTCTACTACACACCTAGGCTATTCATTCTAGCCTATTGCTCCTAGGGTACAAACCTGTACAGCACGTTACTTTACTGGATACCATAGGAAATTGCAACCCAAAGGTAAGTATCTGTGTATCTAAACATAGAAAAGGTACAGTAAAAATACAGCACTAAAATCTTACAGGACTACTGTCATATATGCAGTCCATAATTGACCAAAATGTAGCTATGAAGCACATGACTGTAAGTGAGGGCTTGTAAATAAAATAGAAGAGCTTATGACTTAATGAAATTCAATCTTCGTATATTTATAAAGTGAAAATGCCCCCTTTATGTCTCCTGTTACATAATAGATATAAAAATCATTTCTTTAATTAATTAATATAGTGTAAGTTCATCCTGTATTATGTTTAACTGACAGAAAATAACTCGCCATTGTCTAAGTTGAACACTCCCTCTGATATTTAAAATTACTGAATCTTCTCTTCCCTTTCCATGAACAAAAAGTCAAGATGCCTATTATGACAGATACAGAGAGTTTGTATATAAGGATTTTAATTTTTATGAAAAAATATAGGTATTGTTTCAAGGAATTATTAATATATAATTTCACATTTTAAATCCTCAACAAATATTAAATGTTACTTTTGAATGCTAATGTTTGTTTTTAAAGTTAAATATCAAACATCTAAGAAAACTCACTAAATAATCTAAAACAATGAGAGGCAGTGTGAGAAAACAGGTAAAGGGCAGGCAGACGCAAGTTCGTAAGAGGCCTCCTATACCAGTTAGGGCTATGGAGCTTCAGTCTAAGTACAGGAAGGCCATTGAATGCTTTTTGATACTTAAGTCACATTTATTGGGGTATAATGTACCTCATGTCCATAATTTGGAGCAGAAGCTTCTCACAGTCAACAATACATATGCACAATTATTGGAGTCAAAGGAGGCACTTAATGAAAATGTGTTTATTTTCTGATTTTTATTTCTAGGGGGATACAATGCATTGTATAGGATTGGAACTCCCTATATACATATACTTGTGTGTGTGAGAGAGAGAGAGAGAGAGTGTGTGTGTGTGACAGAGACAGATACAAATATGTCATATCATATATGAATGTATTAAAATTCACTATTTTCATGTAAAACTGATTATTATAGACAAATGTATAAAGATGTGCAACTATCACAATCAAGAAATAGATCATTCACTTCACACCAAAAAGTTATCTTGCATCCACCACCCCCTAGCAACTACCGGTCTGATTTTGTCCATCTAGTTTTTCCAAAATGTCATATAAATGGAATCACATAGCTTTTGTGTCTTGCTTCTCTTACTTAGCATAATGCCTTTCAGACTCACCGATGTTCTGGTATGTATCAGCTCATGATTGCTGAAATAATTCTATTGTATGAATTATTATGATTTCTTTATTCATTCACTAGTTGATGAACATTTGGATTATTTTCAGTTTGGGCAATTGCAAGTAAAGCCTTGAAAGCCTTTTAAAGAGGGAGAGACATAATTTGACTTACACTATAAAAAAAAATTCTGACTCCTGTATGGAGAATGAATGTCAGAGCATTTAAAGTGGGAGGCTAGAGACAGGGAAGTCAGCATGCAGTCCAAGTGACAGAAGATGGTAGCTGGTACAAGCAGAGATGTAGAGAAATCAATAGAATTAAAACAGTTATTTTAAAAGCAAAATGTAGAGCATCTGAAATAATAAAGAAGTAGGAAAAATCACAGATGCCTGGAGCAACTAGATGATTGTTCGCCTCTTCACTGCCAGTTATCTCTCCCCATATGAATTCAGTATGAACACTCCGTGGGTATCAGTTAGTGAAATTAAATTTGGGACATCAAAAATTTGAAAACATAGAGTTTTCTGTGAAATCTACAATATATCTTTCATTCCCATAAAAACAAATCTTTCATGACAGACAGGTAACTTCTAGAGCCTTATAGTAAGTTTCTACAATACTATCTTTCAACAAAATACGATTTAATTTCCCTTCAGAGTTACACATGGAACACTAAGATTAGATTGGATAATTTGGGGAATTTAAAATCATGTCACATTCACATTTTGGTCTATATATCAATTTAACAAAAATATTGGAACTGTGAGAGACCTGCTTTCACTGGCATACCTGAAGCAGCACATAATTCTGTGAGAGATTACTTCAGGGATGACCTTAATTCCATAGAATGAACTAAGTGTTCTCCCAGAAAAAATAAGAGAAAGAGAATAAGCACATGTTCATAAAGCTCCTCTCTTTAACTCTGAGAATTTTAGACTTGTAACATACAGTATATAAGGAACTTCTACTAAAAATCCTCTTCTACTCTTAATTAATAGAAATTGTGGACTAAATATTTTTTTACTCTGTACTCAGTAAATTGCTGTGTAATTACTGAAGTTGTACCTACTACATAATTAATCATATGCTTGTTTTTTCTAATATTTGAAATACAAAACCATATAATAGCAATATTTTGTATTCAAGTCACCTACGTTTATATCTAGACCTTTTCTTCACTTTGAGCTGCAAGAATCAAATATGTGTAAACATTGCAAAGCATATTGAGTATGTTCTACTGTCTGTGTACCTGTGGACACATAACCATAACATGAATTACCAACAGTGGGGACTGGCCTTCACCTTCATCATTCCATAGGAAGATAAAAAATACACTTTTGCTTAATTTTGAAGATCAAGTCTTATAATCAAAATAAAATTCTACTGATCTTTTAAAATAAAAATAGTAACAGCTATTTATTTGTTGTTTTCCCTTGTTATTGATGCTGTTTTTTAAATGTGGAGAAAGTAAAAAATCTTAGGGGCTCCTATGCTATGCATCGCCTTAGTGATGAAGTTGCTTTGTTAAATTTTGGGGTTTTTCTTAAAGCATTTAGTAGGTGTCTATATTGTATCATTGAGGCCACAGAGATAACAGGAAATTGCCCTTGTCCTCCAAAGTTCATTTTGTAGAGAGGAATAATAGTGTGTGCTACTCAGCTCAGAGCTCATAGTATCAGATAACTATGCAAATATTTACACATATGACATATATACACATACACCCATCCCAAACTTTAACAAAATACATATCCCTGACACTTCACACCCAAGCTCCACTAAACATTCAAAAGAATATCCCACTGCCACATAACGAGACACATATTAGACATATAAAGTAGCCATTTAATAAAGTTTTAATTTGAAATTTTACAGTATTTTTATTATCTATAATAAACTTCATGTAACTCAGCACACATAATAACATCACAAGGCCAGTGACCAGGCAGTTTTTTATTCTGAGTTTCAATTACACATTTATAAAGTGGGTCAATAAATATCTATCTGATAGGGTAGTTGTCAGGATTTGATAGAACAATGTAAGTAGTGGCCAATAGCTAACACCAGACAAGGCTGAAAAAAAAAGGGTAGATATTTCCAGCAGTAGCAGTAGTGTTGTCATTACTAATCAACTTAGCTACAACGTTTTCTACGAGCAATAAGCACAAGTCAGCTAGCTAGTTTGCGGGAATTTGGTAAGCTCTGCCACTTAAAGACAATATTTTTCTCTCAGAACATCAACATGTAAGTGAAAAATTCTCATGTAATCAGGTCAGAACATTGTAACTGAAATAAAATAAAATCCCCACTATCACACACATCTATCAAAACAAATTTGATTTGCTTGGAAATACAAAGATGTTAAAGGAGAAACACTGTCAAGAAGCAAAATCCAGAAAGAAATATGTATTTGTATATAACTAATGGCAATGCAATGTGGGATGCACTATAACAGAAATATGTATAAATTATTATGACAGAAGAAGAAGTAACAACTTTTGAAGACAGTGATTAAAAAGGACTCTGGAGGGCTTTATATCCAGACCTTTGTAATAAATCATTTTATAATATTGGGCTGTTTTATTGTCTATGTTATATTTGGTAAAACAATAATATCAACAGCCTTTTACATATATGTCCCTACATCTGTGCACAGACTTTTCAATATGCTAGTTGCCTTCCATCTCCAATTACAAAGAGCATTTTTCTTTCATTTTATGCTAAACACTGCACAAGGCATTGCAAATACAAATGCATATAGAGAAATAAATGCTTAAATAAATGCAGGTAGCATATGTGTTTATTGATACATGAACATGAAAACTTTCCCAGAGAAGCCCTTCTGTCTAAACAATCTAGTTGTACCTTTCCTCCATACTCTAGCTCACATTATGTTCTTCATAGAATATAACACTCACTGAAATTATATTTTTTCCTCTCTTTCTTTCTTTTCTTTCTTTCTCTTTCTTTCTTTCTTTCTTTCTTTTTCTCTTTCTCTCTTTCTCTCTTTCTCTCTTTCTTTCTTTCTTTTTATTTTTTGTCTGTCTCTCCAGTTAAAATGTAAACGTCAGGAAGGCAGGAATTTCCCATGCTTCCCAGCTGTACCCTCAGTGCTAAGAATCCTTTTTGTCACTCACTTGGTGCCCATGATTTTTGTATTAGGTGAATAAGTAATTAATGCACAAAGAAGTATCTATGAGTATTAGTCTCATATGCCCATATGTACCAGTTCCATTCTTAACAGCTACTAAAATTTAAAATTTACTGGATTTCCAGAAAGCTTGTGAATTTCATTGCCAAGGGTAAATGACTGAAAACATGCATAAACAAATGAGATGACAAGTTCTACCGACAGACATAAATGAATCTTGTCTTCTGTTGATCAGGACCCTTACATGCATCTTTTCTGCCTGTAAACATAGTTATGTCATTAAATCCACAGCAAATATGACAATGGCTAATGAAACTTAAATACAGATATGAGAATATTTCTTCAGCTCTAACTCACAATTAAATATCTGAATTTTTGTTTTATTTAGCAAGGGGAATAATCCAGCTTGACTGAAATTATGATCACATATTTATCCATATCTTAATTATACTGCTATAATATCAAAGCCTATAACATAAGCAGAATTTTCATCACATCTCTAGTTTAAAAATATTTTTTCTCAACCAATCCTCAGGGAAATATTCATGAGGTAAACCTGGCAATACAAAAATAATTATTTGGAAAACATTATATGAGGTGAGTTGTTGCTTCTCTACTGGATGCCAGTTTAAATTGAGCTAATTTGTTTTACCACTAGCTTAAGAAAACCCCAGCACAGCGGCACAACAATTACATCCAGGTGCAAGGACTTAATTCAACAAATTCTAGGTGGATCCTTCCAGTCAGCACGGTGGGCCCCACTCTCAGCTGTGGCTAAGAACAGATGCCTTGAAAAGCCTCTGTAAACATGATCCAGTCAGTCCTTGAACGGAGATGATGAAATATTTCCAAAACAAAATAATGAAACTGATATTCTTATGACCACAATTCCAATATACAGATCAATGAGGAAAAAGACATAGTAGGAATTCTTTTAAATTTGTGAGCAAAATAAGGAAAGTAATTTATTCCTTTGAATTTTTAATGTACCAGGTATATGTATATACATTTTAAATTTTTCAGTTGTAAATATGAGCATTTCAATTGTAAATGTTCATATACATTTTAAGAGAATTTATAAAGATATAGATATAAATCAAAACTATTAACACAGTTATACACGTAGCAAATGGTTTTGGAAAAACTTCACTAATGCTCCAAACACAAAAAATATAAAACATCAGATTTTTTAAAATATGAGCCTCTAAATGATGAATTCACTTGCTTACGTTCATGATGCAGTTTGGTAGAAAACATGACTATGGTGTAAGTGCCCACAACCTCACTTTTATAAAGTCATAATTTTTAAAATTAAATAAATTTCAGATTCTTGCTTTAATTTGCTTCTTAAATAACTTTCCTTAAATGGTCTTGAGAAAAATGAACAGAAACACTCCATTATTTCAGAGGTAGACACACATAAACATGTATTTTTCCAGCATACTTCTAGATATTATTTTTATAATCAGTTGTGTTTTTCACTCACTATTGAGGAAGTAAGAACTGGAAACAATTTATAACAATAGTATTGCAAACTGCTTTTTTAGTTGCTAAAATGCATACCGATGTGCAGGCGTATACTGATTTGGACACAATTAAAATTTGCTAATTATTGGTATAGCAAAACTAGCTTCTAAGTATTCTCCATATACATCTCTATAACTGTCAGTTTGCCAATGATGCTAAGTCTAAATATATTAACGGATTAGTACCAAAATTTCAGATTGGGAATTATATAATAAGAGAGAATTATTTTGGCTGCTTGTCATTTCTTATTACACTCCAACCAAGAATTTTCTATTAAAATCAATTTTTAAAAGCTTAGATTTTTCTTTTAAACTTCTAATCATTTCTCTAGTAAACTCCAGGCGCAACACTTTATTTTATTAATAATAATCTGTAAGCATTAACAATACTAATTAGAAGTATGCCAGACAATTTGAATTAAACCAGTGGGTAGTGCTTATTCAGATGTGGTGTGAATAGTCTGGACATTTTGAAAAACATCCAAATGGGACGCAAATAAAAAACTGTCAAAAATCTAAACCAAGTTCAGTCAGGCGTGCAAGATCCGTTCCCATGAACTGAAAAGAAAAATTAAAATCAGTCAGAAGTCCTGAAATATCTTAAAGTTGGATAACAATTCTCATCTTTTACTAGTGGGTCCTAAAGAAGACCGTGATAAACTTTAATAGACAGACTAAAATCTCTAGGGCAGAAATTTTGGCTAATAATAATCTAGCAATTTGTATCCTCATTAAGCCCAATTTCCTCATATATGGAAAAAAGGTAATTTGGATGTGATATTCTGCTCGTAACAGTGAGATCGAAATTCCAGTGTGATATCCATATCCAAATAATAAATCTTAACTCAAAGAAACAGGTTTTAATTGCTTCATTGTAAAACATTTAATTTATCTTATAAAAAGTCCATTTCTAATTTAAAGAAAAGATATTCAAAACTTAAAACAATTTAAAACAACATAGCAACATACAGTCCAAAAATTCTTTAACATTTATTTTTTTCTTTTAACAAATCTTTATTTCAATTTTATGTGTAATAAGTCAGGGTACAAAATTATGTAAAAATTTAATTCTGATCCCATAGTAACTCAAATTCTCATAAGAAACAAAACACTGTAATAAATGAAATTATTACATTTTATTAACAATTTTACCTAATAATCACATTTGTCTGAATTTTATTTTAAAATTTTATTTTAAAATATTGTATATATTTAAGCTAGTTATCCAAGTTTAGATGCTAGGGTTAGTTTTCCCATTCAGTAAACAAAAACATATATGTCTATTCCATACCTTAATTATCTGATGAGGCCTAAAAATTACAGACAAGAAAATTTGACCCGACAAACTGAACTCTAGGTAATTAAAATTACCTAAAGTTCTTAATAAGATGTTTTCAAACCATAATTTAACCAGCAAAAAGAAAAATAATTCCCAGACTCTTGTGATCCTTATTACAACACTTATTACGGAACATTAAAGCTGTGAGTGACACTGGAGATAATCTAGTACAAAGGTCCCATTTCTCAGGTCAGAAAATCAAGGCCCAGAACCAGTGAGTACAGCTAATTAGTGATGCAGATGTACATCCCAGAATTCCCACATTCCAGTCCAAAGAATGTCAATAGTACACTATGCTAATTCTCAGTTAAAGTTTATCATTTTTTTTCCACATGACAAATATATGTGCTGAAGTTGATAGAATTTTTAAAAAGTGGAGTTTCAAGCTGCTCAACTTTACCAGTCAAATTGTATCGTACAGAAACTTTTGGAACATCTATCATCACCCTCTACCCCAAGTTATAGTGGGCAGTGTTATAGGAAGATTATGATTTATTTTGATAAACCCATGAGATAAACTTTGAGCAATAAAAAGTATTAAAGTCGTTTAAAGTGGTAAGTATCCCAGTATTTCTTATGCATAAATAGATAACAAGAAGGAGTTGGGGGGGGGGGAATCTCATCTTAAAAAGGAAAAAGGATAGAGGAAATACTGTTTTCTGGTCTAGAAAATTACTTCTTGAAATCCCTGAAAAATTATGTTGTCGATCTTAAAGTAAAAGTGCTACAAATACCTAAAAGTCGTATATACCTGAAAGTAAATATAAACTGTGTCCTATTCTTTCCACTTTTACTTTTTTATCTCATTGGGTAAAAATGTAAATCATCGGAAAAATAAATTTTCTTGTAAATTAATATGAAACTGGTGGAAGTGATGATAAAGTTGTGGTATATCGTTTCTCTGTTGAGTTGTTAAAATGATTTTAGCATAGTTTAACAAAACAATTTAATGTTAGCTTCAAATAACTTTATTTTTAATTTCAATTTTTCTGACATTTCGCAGTAGATAATTACAAGTGTAATCATTATTGGTCATTGACTATTAATTTGTTTCAGTGCATGTACCTCAGTGGGCAGTAATTACTGCTCAACCTTCAATAAGATATCATTAACAAAATGAGAAGACCAGACAAAATATGTTAATTACCATAAGTGCTCCATTGGCTCCTCCCTGGAATAAACAAGTCTAACAATTAAGATCACACTTACTTTTTGCCAGACTATATTATGCAGTGCAAAAAAAAAAAAAAGAAGCAAATGCTACATAATTTGAAGAAAGGATGTTTTGGTGGATTAATATTATTTTCATTTTAAATTCATATCAGCAACTATGATAACCCAAAGACTGACAGCGGCTCTTGCACCAAGCAGCAGTCTCACAAAAGCTCATTGTTAATAGTGAAAGAAAAAATTAATTGGCTACTCTACCCTATATAATTATGATGAGAAATATCTCAAAATTATGGACATGTTTTAATATTTTAAAACTATTTGTAGAGCAAGTTAAATGGATTTCCTATCAATCCATGCATAAATAGACTAGGGAATATTTTAAATGCCCCAATTAAGAAGTTACAATATGCCAAACTCAGAACATAATTGTTTTGGGTAGCCAGTGTAGTTCTAAGCATTTCTTAGCTGGTTATTTACAGTATGTTGCTATCCTAAAAGTGTAATCAAAATACTTGTCACTACAATACTCTTCAGCTTTTAATCTTTATTGTTGCCAGTTCATTCCTAACAACTTCACTTTCTAAGCATACTAATTCTACCTAAGTATTTGTCTTCTACATATATGTACATATATATACATATATATACACATACATATATACACACACATATATATATGCATTTCACATTGCTGTTCATTCAGGCCTTCCCTGCAACTGGGTTTGCCATGCATCTCAGATCCCAACCCTGCAGCTGTTCCTGCCTTTCTCTTATTGTTCTGAGCAAGGCACATCTCATTTTACCCTCATTCTTTTGCAGTTTCAGGCCTTTCCATTTTCTCTTCCAACTGCTCCAGCTGTACCTTTTACAACCCAGCTGTTGGGAGTCTTTTACAGACACTCTCCCTCTTCCTAAAGATGTCTGCCTGACCTCTGGCAACTCTGATGGCAGGTTACTTCCAGATTTTCTGGTTCTTTCTAACATTCTCTCAGGTTAATTTAATTCCTTCAAATCCACGTTGACCTAAGCAACTTCAAGTCTATTTGGGCTTCCTTGTGGTCACTTATAAACTAAAGGACTGGACATAAGCAACCAAAACTTCTTGCACATTCTCATAATCATGAATATTTATATGGTATAATTTTTCTTAAGTTTTAGGATGAAACATCAATAATAATTGATGTCAAAAATAACAAGCTAAAAGGACCCCTATGGTTCAATATAGAACATATTTCACTGCTTTACATAACACTTACTCAGAAACTTGAAGACCTGCACGTATTCCTTTTTGGACTGTCCGAAGAGGCTTTATCAATGGTGATAGCTCAGAAATGTTCGAAACTAACAAATTATCAAATACTTCAAAATACGACTATTACCAATGCAAATATAAAGTAATCTCTGACCTCTGGCCTTCTTCAAGAATCCTTCTTTGGTATTGTAGGTTCAATTCTCCTTTTTATGTTCCCAGGATACTTGGAAATTCCCCAAGACCATTTATCTTTTTGAGCCGTAGTTTTCTGTTTGCTTGTCTATCTTCCCTAGTAGACTATGAAATCGTAAGGAAAGTGGGTTTTGTATCTCACACACAATGTCTGCTTGATGAATTCATTGAATAAACAGCCTTAGGTAAGTATACGTTTTTGAAAACTCTTTGAAGTTAACAAGTAATTGTAGGACAAATTTAGACATTGAAAATTTTGTTTTAGATTCTTTAAAAGAAAAATGAATTCATTTTTCATGTGATTTTTTTAGATGGTGTTTATAATTATCTTAACTTTTATCATGAATGTCTATTAGTGTAAAAAACGATTATGACTTTAGCTTGAACAGGGTCATTATAAGTATTTAGAGACTAGAGTAGGTTTCTGAAAAGTTTCAAATTTCTGCAAATGTATTACTTGTTTATAGAAGTACATGTAAAATAGAAGTGCCTAGACGCATACCTATAACTCAGGTATCTAATTACAGATTTTATTTATTTCTATTTTATGGAAATATTTTTTCTTCAGGCACTACATCTCAGCAAGCCTCAAGGTCTTATTTTTCTCTAAAAATTGATATCTCTTATAATGGAAAAATAAATGAGAATAAAATTAATGAATTTTACAAAAATTCTTTTCATTTAAGGCATAAATATGGTAACAAATATAAATCTGGGAAATGCATAATTTCACAAGAAAAGATAAACCTCAATATAATTTTAAACAATAGAAGGAAAAATGTATTTTCAGTGAAACACAATCAATCTATGTGGTTTTAAAGTATATCCAAACATTATGTTTCTTTTCTTTTCTTTTTTTTTTTTTTTTTTTTTTGGAGACAGAGTCTTACTCTGTTTCCCAGGCTAGAATGCAGTGGCGTTATCTCGGCTGACTCCTGAGTAGCTGGGACTATAGGCACTCGCCACCATGCCTGGCTAATTTTTGTCTTTTTGGTAGCGACGGGGTTTAACCATGTTGGCCAGGATGGTCTCCATCTCTTGACCTTGTGATCTGCCTGCCCTGGCCTCCCAATGTGCTGGGACTACAGGTGTGAGCCACCACGCCCAGCCTCAAACATTATGTTCCTAAAGGAACATATAATGATCTTTAGCTATTTGAAAATGATTATCAAAATGATAAGGAAAAGTTAGAAAGTTCATATGATGCCTCCAATTTTATATCTCTTTAAAAGTATTCTTAATCTTTAAAATTAAACAAAATTTAACATTGTCTTTGGCTACTACTGACCAGAGGAATTCATAGCTTGTGTGACAACAGTGATCTTATTATATATCTTGTTTATCCAAGAAATGCATGAAACCCAAGCTAGTGCATGATTACAAGGTCATCTCTCACTGTGTGCTTAAACCTAGTGCTTATTATTCTCCAGATTTTAAGTTGCCTTTACCTAATTTTATAATGTATTTACCTTTGCCTGGAAATCTTAAGTCATTTTCACAATAATTTTTAAGAATAAATTTAAATACTTTATTTTTTCGTTTGTATTTGTTATAAAGTACTCCTAATCTTTTTTAATTTTAAGAAACACCCTAACGCCTCCTTATTTCCTTCTATGACCAGAGTAAAAACCAATGCATCACTTACTGAATTAGGAAAAGGCAGGAAACTGAAACTCTCTTTTAATGTTAAATATTTGGAAGAGAATACCATTTTATTATTATTATTATATTTTAAGTTCTGGGATACGTGTGCAGAATGTGCAGGTTTGTCACATAGGTATACATGTGCCATGGTGGTTTGCTGCACCCATCAGCCCATTATCTACATTAGGTATTTCTCCTAATGCTATCCCTTCCCCTAGCCTCCCACCCACTGATAGGCCCTGGTGTATGATATCCTCCTCCCTGTGTCCATCTGTTCTCATTGTTTAACTCCCACTTATGAGTGAGAACATGCAGTGTTTGGTTTTCTGTTCTTGGGTTAGTTTGCTGAGAATGGTGGTTTCCAGCTTCATCCATGTCCCTCCAAAGGACAAGAATTCATCCTTTTTATGGCTGCATAGTATTCCATGGTGTATATGGGCCACATTTTCTTTATCCAGTCTGTCATTGATGGGCATTTGGGTTGGTTCCAAGTCTTTGCTGTTGTGAACAGTGCTGCAATAAACATACGTATGCATGTCTCTTTAAAATAGAATGATTTATAATCCCTTGGGTATATACCCAGTAATGGGATTGCTGAGTCAAATGGGATAATACCATTTTCTAATGAAAAATGAAAACAGCCTTAGTTACTTTTCTTGAATTCACAGCACAAGCAACTTACTGAGTAGATGTTCAGTAAGTACTTGATGTTTAATGCCTTAATTCACACTAAAATATAAAGGATACTAATCGTAACTTTCAGCTTCCACCCACAGATTCCATTAATAGAAAGAAAAATGCCTTAAAAACAAACAAACAACAACAACAACAACAAAACAGTACAACAGTACATATCCTACGACTTAACAAGTCCACTTTTGGAAAATTTTTAAGGAAGCAACGATGCTGGGATGTAAAGGTATGAGAAGTCATCAGTCTGTTGCATATATTCATGAAAACTGGTAATAACCAAAGCGTTTAGCAAGAAATTGACTTAAGTTAAAATTGTAACACAATCAAATAACAATGATATAAATAAGAAGGAAAAACTGAGATATATTGCTGAGCAAATAAACAATATTACAAAATAAGTATAGTACATAAGCCTGTTTACATACATATTTCCTCTACCATAAAAAATAATGTGCACATTAAACCTGTTTCCTCTCCAGGCTGGGCACATAGCCAAATTACATTTCTAGTATAAAGAGCAATTATATTCACTATCTTATAGTCTGAAACACGTCAACATCTCACTTGTCATCCCCTCTTTCTCTTCCTTCTGGCTGGAGGTCAATGGCAAAGAAACTCCAGTAAGAGGCGTTAATGGCACTGCACTGAATGACTGCATTGAGCAGAGTGTCACTGCACTGCCCCACCTAAATGCCATCCCACCACTGGCAGTCCCCTCCTGAGAGAGAAATAAGATTATATCATGTTGAGCCACTGATATTTTAGAGGAAATCCGTTTTAGTAGTTATGATATCCTAATATTATTCATAGAAAAGGGTAAATATATATATATATCAAAATATTAAAACAAATGGTAATTTATTTTTGTATTGTATATTTTTCTTGCTTAAACATCCACTAATTTTGTGATAAAATGTTTTAAGAAAGTCTATAAGTAAAACCCTCACAAATTAGATTTTTGACCCCTAAAGATATGATTTCCAAATATAGAAAAACTTAATACCTGTCTTTCATTAACATAATATGTTTATGCAATACAAGGTAAGTGTAGCATTTCATTAATGCTTCCTGAATTATCAATGTTCTGGTTTGATCGTATTCCTCAGAAAATAACTTAAGTGTAATATATAATTAATTGCTTTACAGGGGCACTTTTGCCTTGGTTAATATCCTTAACAATAGCCATAAATTATCCTCTTAACTATTGCTAATATGGAGCAAAAGCTCTACTGCCAGTCTACTTCCACTCCTTAAATCCTGAACAAGTTAAATCCCATCTTGCACCATCTCTCCAACATCTCCACACTTGACTGGATCATCTTGACTAAACATGTCAGACCTGACAAATTTTTTAGCTCTTAGAAAGACTTTAACTCAGTTTTTAAGCCCTCTGACATACCAGTCAAAACTCTGTTAATGTGATTTACAGTTAAATTAAACACAAAAACATCATTGAAATAATGATAAAAGGTTAAGGCCTGAAGCTACAAATACAGAAAAGAGAAGGCATGGCTGTGTTGGAAAGTTCAGTGCAGCCTTGCACAGCCATCTCTGCCTATTCTGCGTAGCTCAGAGGGTCTTCTGTCAGATACACCTCAGCTAGAGACAAATATTACCCACTTGAGCATTTCAGAGCATTTATTCTCTGTGCACAAAAGCATGCTAAAATGAATGACTGAGGTTTCATTAATAAGATTAGCGTCTTTAGCAAGTTTAGTCAGCGTGTAAAAAAGAAGCAGCATTTTGCCTGATCTTTGCTTTGCCTTTGCATACAGATTTTACACTTTACTCATTCTCACATCATTCTCACTTTACAGATGAGGACACTGAGGCTTAGTCCATCTCAGTATCACAAACCTGTAGGGAACAAAGGTGTGACCCTCCCACCTTCACCACTATAATCAATCTCAGGCAGGTCTTTTCACTGCTTTCATTCTCTTCCTTCCACAAAAGTTCTTTCCAGGGAAATAAATGACAAGAATCTGAGCTCTTGCCTATGCCTCCCAGCATCAAACTTCTGCCTCACCACCTTCTCCCATCCTGCGTCCCCTACCCACTCCAGTCCAGTCTGCAAATTTAAGTTGTCTATTTCTCTTTGAAGATTTTTCTATATTTCTAAGCTGCATTCTCATCACTCAAATGCTTTCATCCCAGTAGGACTGTCTGCAAGCCATAAAATTACTTTTGACCAGATTGTGAGCCCTCAGAGACAAAATATGTACTATATCCAGTCTTGTTTTCCCAGAGCTTCACATAGTGCTTAGCTCATTAAAAGTTCTCAAAAATAAATACATGAATGGATAAATGAATGACAGAAGCTACATTTTTAAGAGGTATTGAATGAATTGAAATTCACAATTTCTGAATGGTTTGTTGCAGTATGTCCCAACTTTTCTTGTTCAGTTAGAACAGTTTTTTCAATGTCTCCCTGTCTACTAAGAACATCTTTCTTACCCTAGCTTTGCCTAGCCAGCAATTAAAGGCTTTGCATTGGAGTTCACAATTACTGCAAAACAGGGAAACAAAATATTCTCCTTTATAAAATGGTCCAAGTTAATCTTTTTGAGAAATAGATGTACAACTTATTAACACAATTCAGTTATTCATTCTGTCCAAAATAATTTACTGAATATGCAGAAAAATGTGTTTTAATGATGTATTCAATCCAGTTTCTGTAGTCAAGCAAGTCAGAGTTAAATAGTTAATAGTTAAATAGAAAGACAAAGAAAAATAAATTTTAATACAATCAAGAAGTGAAGGGCACAAAGAAACTTGCTCAGTGGAGGTGAGAAGACCAAGGAAGGCTTCCTAGGATAGCGGACTCTTCATCTGAGTCTTCATAATCAGTTTCGTTAAGTAAACAAAAAGGGGTGAAAGATCTAGATACAGAAGAGGTGATGTATAAAGCCACAGAGATTAGAAAGAAAACAAAACAAAACAGGGTACGTGTGGAGAATAATGTGGCCCCTACTGCTAATGAAACATAAACATGTGAGAGCCAGAAGAATTAGAAGACTGGTAAGGGAGAAAAGGAGGCAGCAGCAAGTTACCACTATACACCATTTTAGAGCTTAGTCTTTGACTTAAAGGAAGTATTATGTGCACAAAAATCTGTTTTGACACGGATTTGTATGTAAAACAACTATTCACTGCCTAATCTACCAGGATTTTACACCAAGTATTAAAATACTTTTCTTAAATTATCTTGGATGGGGATACGGATCCCATCATCGAGATCTTTTCTTACGTTTTTGTCTCTCTTTCTAGAAAGAAGAATTAAGGTACTTCTTGACTCCTTTTTGAAGGTAGTTATTATATGTAAGGAATCGTGTCCTCAATCCTGTTGATCCTGTTGGCATTTCTCTCACTCTCATTGTTACTGTTTCTCTTTTTCTCTTTCTCAACCATTTGTCTTAGATGTCATTTTCGCAAAGGACCTTAGTAACTATCTGTTTCTCCTGAAATCGTTTCCTAAGTCAACAACATAGAATGATAGGTCACAGTACAGTTCTCTACTTACTGTCTTCATGCATCAGGCCAGATTTTTTTTCAGTTGTCACGTTAGCATGCAGAAAACACATCTGAGACTTCAGCCTGCCTTGCATCTTGAAAGAGTAGGGCATAAACCAAATTTTGGAGTCCTCTGTTGATAATAATCCATCCAGTATAGCACCTGGAGTCGTTTTTTTTATTAGAGAGAGTAAGTGCTGTACTAAGTGAAGATGATGTAGTTTGGTGGAGCTGCCCCTGGAATGCAATAAAGAACAGAGGACAAGCTCCTTGGAGTGTGTTCCTGAATTAAAAGCCAATGGTTTAAAAGTTCACTGGAGAACCCAGGCAGGGAGAGGAGCTTACTCCATGGCTGTTGGCATATCATTAGTCTATTCTAGGGAGGCATACTCCAAGCATATCATTAGTCTATTCTAGCGAGCTATTTACATCCAGGTGCAACTCAAAGTATAAGAAAAAAAATTATACAAAACTTTATGTCACATTTGATCCTGGCTTAGAAAGCATATGCAAGCCTAAGTATCCCTCCAGTAGTAACAATGAAGTTTTACTGCTAACGTGTTCAAAATTTAAGACCCATGCAACTAGAAGCTGTATGCTTTATGCTTTTTAGTTTCCTTTTCTCCTTAGTTTACCCTTTGGGGATATAGTACAAGATTCTGTCTTTCCTACTTGAAAACATACAGTATTATTAGTGGAAAGATCTTATATACTTATATTTCTTACTTTATCTGCAATTACTATTAAAAATAAGTATTTAAATCGAGTCATTTTTACACGAAATTATTAGCCCTACTACTAAAGTTTTTAAAGTAAGAGAAAACCCAAGACGATTTAGTATATACAATCAAGGAAAATTGCTTGATTACTATACTAAATTCTAGGCTCAGATGATTTAATTCAGTCATGCTTTACTTGTAAAGAAGTATTCAAACAGTCACCTCTTGTATAGCCAGTTTAGCAACTTAAGTCTGAAACTTAAATTTTAATATACATGTGGATTTAATAATTTCTTGCACCTTTGTGCAAGAGCTAATTTTATTAAAATGAGGATAAATAACAATTGATTAGTCTTGGTATCTCTGAATAATTAAAATGGCTTTTTTTACAAAAAGAATGAACATGTATATAGTCACTTATCACATAAAATGAAATTCTATGTTTTCACATCACTTATTACATCAAATGGAATTATATGTTTTCATGAATATATTGACATATTTCCCTATGATACTTAAGATCTTATTTGGAAAGTTTTTTTTATTACATGCAGTACTACTAACTGTTCAGTGAAAAGCATCAAAATAACTAAAATAAGTTTTTAAATAATAATAATATTATCAACTACTAGTATGAACTATCATATATTCATGATAAAAGAAAATCCAAAGAGCATCTGTTTCCAAACATAAACAAATAGACACTTTCTTCAGGGCAAAAACCTCAACTAATAATGTTTTAAATAATTAAATGCTTTAGGTAACTCCGTATCACCTAGACAACACAATTCAAGTTCTCCTGATGCAGTCTGACATGACACAACTCCTAAAACTGAATCCAAGCCAAATACTATTCTTGTATTATTTTTAGTCATGTTTTTAATATGAACTTAGTGTCAATTTGTAAATTGTTTTTAGTATTTTATCCTTTAGAAAAGTCAAGAGTTTTTTGAAAAATCATAAAAAGTCAGTCTTTTGTGGCTCACTTTCAGGTTTTTTTTTTAAATATAGTTCATGTTATTTACGAAAGTGGATTTTTTATGATTACAAAAGATTGAATTAAGAAAGCATATGCTCCTCACATAAACATTGCTATAGAATATATCATTAGCATGTTTGTTATTTTCCTTAATGTTGACCTTTGTGTACTCAGAGTTAGGTAGCTCCAGGACCAGAATGTATGTTCCACATCTAAGAACCTTGTAGTGAGACTTCATCTTAGCTGCTGAAAAAATAAATGCAAAACAAGGAAGAGACCACAACCAAACTGGCTATCTCAAAACAGATGCAGTAATTATTTCTCTCTTTAGCTTTGGGGTGCACCAAATGTTTATAACTGTTTGTTCAGCAAACTGGGTTTTCTCATATTTTTCATAGTTCAGGAGTCAAAACCATAAGCAACCTATAATAATGGACTTTTCCAGGGCACAAAACTATCCATTTTCATGTCACAGGAAATGTTTACATGGGAGCAAAATGCTATACCATAAAAAGAAATCAGTAACATCTCAAAGTGCAAATTTCTATATGCTTTCTTGACATAAAGAAGAAAAAGTCTATGTTGTATAATACACTTTAATTAAAAACAAAACTTTTACAAATCATGAAATTTCCCCAAGAGGACAAATGAACTGTTTTGCTGTATCATAAACAAGAAACTATAATACAGATATTGTATATGTTCTCTCTGAAAATGCTCATTTTTTTAAATCGATTAAAATAGTCTTTTGGGCCAAATGATTCCTCGTTGGTTAATGGAGTTGTCCTTGGAATTGTGGTGTGTTTTGGCAGATCACTTGTCTCCATCCACAAGATTTTAGCAGCAATCTCCCCAACACTTCACATGTAAAAATAAAAAATGTCTCCAGACACAACCAACTATCACCTGGAGGGAAATATTTACCCCAGTTAAGAACCACTGGGCTAAGACTATATTGGAGTAAGGAGCATCCTGAAATTACAGATTAAATCTGGCCTTCATACAGAAAAGTATATAGTCAAAGTTGTGAGAATAATAATGAGGATGAAGAGTAAAGAACAGACTTCATTTGTTAAATCATCTAAGGGGTAGGAAACAAACATTTGTTCCAGGAATTATTACAGACCTTTTACAAACAAAACTTTATTATGTATCTGACAGCAAATATTTGAAATATGACTTATTATCCCTGTTTTACATATTTATGAGCTGTAAAACATTTCGAAGCTATAATTGATGAAGACTTTGTAACTTTCAGCATTCAAAATCACTAGCAATAGTAAACAATGAATATGCCCAATGATGAGGTATGTTTAGGTAAATTATAGTATACTCATTCAATATGATTTAATGCAACCACTGGAAATTGTGATCATAAAGACTATCTAGCCTTATAGAGATATTCTTTTTGTTATAACATTAAGTTACGAAAACAAGTCATAGAATTGTAAAATCACTATACTAAATAATAATAATTACATAGAAAAAAGTTTTTTTAAAATACATCTAAATACTATATTTTTCTTTTTTCTCTAATGACATATTAATAAACTTATGAGAATATTTTAAAGTATACATAAATTATGTAAACATAGATTTCTATTTTTCTTTAAAATCGCCATACAAAGATGCCACAGTCAACCTCAATACGAACGATAGACCTTACTTGTACTCTTCACCTTCTTGTCTTGCAGGATTAAGCTCCTTGAAGTTTTTCATAACCACATCACTTGATTCAGCAAATGAAACGTGAGAAGTAACATGTCACTTCCAGGTAGCTCCATATAAAAGCCAATGATGATTTCCCACTATTACAATGGCAAACCTTGAAGCCTCATGTAGAAATATAAGCATCATAAGCTGATAGAGACTCTGCCAGCCTAGGCCTCTGAGTGATTTGAGCAGACCCACCTCCCACCCACAACAACCTGCATCAGTATGTAGAGACACAAACCTTTGTTGTCTTAAACTATCCAGATTTAGAGGTTGTTACTATAGCATAACCTAATCTATCCTGCTTAATGTAGTAGTTAATTCCTGTGTTTTATTGTTATTGTGGTAAAATTTTTCCAAAAGCCCAACCAAAGTCATATACCTATTTGCCTTGTCAAATATGTATAACATTTTATATTAGTTATATTCCTTAAGACATTTCAGAAAGACTCATACCAGAAATTTTAAGCAGTACATGAAGGTTAAAGGTCTAGTCAAATTAACAAAATAATATGATCAAGAATCACAATCTTTTCTTTATTTTCACTTTATTGATTTTCTTACTATCAATAAAGTCAAGTGAAACAAGACCTGGCCTCCTACGTGGACTGATTGTGCATGCAATCTCTGTAGCTAATACATTAATAGAATGAACACTTACAAGTCCATAGATCCTAGCAGGTTCTTGTCTTCCATTGTTTACTAACACATAGCTAGGCATTGAGTTGTTTAGCCATAAAAATAAGACATAAGTAATGGTTAAAAGATATTGAAACAATTAAGTTTAAGGAAGTAAAAACTCTGTAAGAGAAATGGTGATCAACTATTTTTCATATCAGTAAAGCACTAAGAATTTGAAGCTGGACCAAAATTAAAACCTATTAATTTTTATCCTGTTTTGGTGTAGCAAAGCAATTTTGTTGACATACTGTGGTCACAATTTGATTATAGTCTGAACATAACTGACATTTTATATAAATGAGAGCGTATTCAAGATTATCCCTAAAATAATATCATAATCACTTGCATCTCCACCCACTTTCTAAAATGGAGAAGAGGAGAGTGGGCTGGTCTGGCAAAAATGGCACATAACCCACAGGCTGCAACATCAATGCAGTTGCCTATGCTTAGCTTATTGTTCATGGAACAGCATTATGATCTGTGTTGTGGATAAAAAACTGAATATAAGGATCTAATTAAACTAAACAACTTCCATACAGCAAAATAAACCATCATCCAAGCAAATAGACAACCTACAGAATGGGAGAAAATTTTTGCATTGTATCCATCTGATAATGGTCTAATATCCAGAGTCTACAAGGAACTTAAACAAATTTACAAATAAAAGCACAAACAACCCCATTAAAAAGTGGGTGAAGGACATGAACAGAGACATTTATGAGGCCAAGAAATATAAAAAAACTCACCATCACTGATCATTAGAGAAACGCAAATCAAAACCACAATGAGATTCCACCTCACTCCAGTCAAAACAGTGATTATTGAAAAGCCAAGAAACAACAGATGCTGGTGAAGTTGCAGAGATAGGAATGCTTTTACACTGTTGGTGGGAATGTAAAGTTGTTCAACCATTGGGAAGACAGTGTAGTGATTTCTCAAAGATATGCAATCAAAACCAGCAATTTTTGACCAGATATACAATCAAAAATACCAGCAATTGACCCAGCAATCCCATTACTGGGGTATATCCCCAAAGGAATATAAGTCATTCTATTCAAAAAAAAAAAAAATGCACCCATATGTTCACTGCAGCACTACATATGTTCACTGCAGCACTATTCAAAACAGCAAAGACATGGAATCAGCCCAAATGCCCATCAGTGATAGACTGGATAAACAAAATGTGGTACATATATACCATGGAATACTATGTATCCATAGAAATGAAAGAGATCATGTCCTTTGCAGGGACATGGATGGAGCTGGAATCTATTATCCTCAGCAAACTAACACAGGAACAGAAAACCAAACACCGCATGTTTTCACTTACAAGTGGAAGCTGAACAATGAGAACATATGGACACAGGGAGGGGAATAGCACACACTGGGAGCCTGTTGAAGAGGGGTGGGAGTACAAGAGGAGAGAGAGCATCAGGAAAAATAGCTGATGCATGCTGGGCTTAATACCTAGGTAATGGGTTGATAGGTGAGCAAACCACCATGGCACATGTTTACCTCTGTAACAAACCCGCACATCCTGCACATGTACCCCAGAACTAAAAAAAAAAAGCTGAGCATAAAGAACATCAGAACACAAGGTGAATCGCATATTAGAATGAATCGATAAGATATTCCTGTACAGTTTCAAGAATAAAAGCTTTAAGTTATCTTAGATGGTTTCAAAGTTTTTAAATGTCACTGTCACAATAAAACATTCAAAAGATTCTTCAGTTTCTTTAAGGTTTTTAATCTGTCTATAAAGTTACTCATAGCCATTCTTTGTTGTTTTCTAGCATGTACACTGGAACATCCAGAAGCTATGTTTATGTTTATACTAATTGTTATAATACCCCTACAGTGCCCACCCAATACAGAGCCTGTGCTAAAAAAAAAGCACTGGATGAGTTTAATTGCATTATTGTCTTCAACGTGGTTATTCTCCCTAATGTCTTTACCTAGGCTTCAGATTCTCTTGTATCAAAGGACACATCGTATAGCATATCACATCTCTTCAACGTATTACAAGTAGACAAAAGGCAGAAGGAGGATTAAGTTCTGTTCTCTTCATAAAGGTATTTACTCATTTATTTACGGGAATTGAGATGGTTCACATGAGTAACATGCAAAATACACTTCATAAATCAGAAAAACAACACCAAAAAGAGGATCTGAAATGAATATTGTAGGCAATAACATTATATGACTCATATTACGAAATATCCAATTTATTTTTGAGGTTCATAACCTCCATTGCAAAAAAGACATGTGTAAAGGGGCATAGTTCTCTTTAATTGAAAGTAGAAAGCTTATCAATTTCTCACAAAAATTTCTGATACTTAGACTCCAAATTCTAAAGGAAATTCTCCTGTGGGATTTAACCCAAGACCTCTGAGAAAGAAATAGGCTGAATGTTGCTGCTTTCTGTGATTTTTTTTTTTTTCAGTAAAAGCTAAAGGCAGGGAGAGTAATTTCATCATGTGTAAGTTAATGTAGATGGATCTTATTGCCATTCTGTCTTCAAACTGGAATCCAGCAATAAAGCATAAGAATTAGTCACAAAATTTTATGGAGGACAGGCCCTTGGACTAATGTCCCTCAAAAATTACTTCTCACAGTCAGACTTTAGATAAAGGTAGCACATGGAAGGAATCACAGGGTTTGGAATAAGAAATCTGAATTTCACCATGTTTGGTCAAACAACTTATTTAACTTCCCTGAGCCTTAGTTTCTTCAGTAGAATTATGCAAGTAACAAATAGAGGCAGAACATAAAAATCATCTAACACATGCCATGCAAATGGCATTATCTGCTGCATAAAAATAAGGACAGACTGGATAACAGGGTAACAACTATTGTTGTTTGAAGAAGTATCTACATCCCTTGGCTTCCAGATGAACAGGCAAAACTGCTACAATTGTAATGGTACCTGAAGAGCCTATCCAAGATTCTCGTTCTATGAAAGACCCACTTACCTCCTTATGGAAGAGAAGCAAATCTGGTACTCTCCCCAGAAAACAACCGTGGTTCACCTTCAGTAATTAGACAAGCATTCAATTGATATCTCAGATTTCCACATGATGGAATGAGTCTAACATCAACCTGGAAACTGTACAAAACAGACTCTTCCAGTTTTTAGTTGCCATAGAAAAATCTCAGTAACCCCTCCAAGGGATAATGACTGTAAGACACTTACTTTTCCACTAGCATTCCAGAGTTGGTTAGCTGTAAATATAAGCCCAAATTATTGTGAACATGAACTGGGTATATAGAGATATTTTAGTAGTTACTGTTCTGACTTTAGGAGTATATTCTTTTCAGGTGATATTTCACTTTTCCCAATTAACATTGTGTCAGTCTTCCTGATGGTAAATTCTAGGACCGTTTGTATCATGGAGCCTCCTTCTATGTCATCAGGAAGTAGATGTTTAAAGTTAGTTAATATAAAAATGCCAGAACACCCACATATGCACTAAAAACAGAAGTAGAACAAAAGTACTCTCCATTTTCCATTACTAAATATTATTGTCTGATCTGTAAGTTGTAGAATTACATATCTTCCAGATATGAGAACTATGAATCATAACAAATCAAGTAATATCACTGATTTCACACAAAACTATCTGCATAAAATGTTTCTTATAATCTACTCTCAATTCTATCATTTCTCTATTGATGCAGAAGTTTCTCCCGAAAGACCTCATAATCTTTCTTTTTAGTCCAACCAAACTCAATGTATTTGATGATACTTCGTTTCAGAGTAAACCTAACATCACAAGAAACACAAGTACAAACAAGACCAGATTCTTCACGTATTCTTATCATTTTGTATTTTTTTATACTAGTTTTCCTGTTTGGCTGTCTATGCATGTTTTAATCTGAAATGAATACCACTTCTAACAATCTCCCTTTAACACGAACACCACCCCCACCTCCCAACTCCCCAGCTAAAAAAAACACTTAAGTGGGGTAAATGGTCCAAATACCCCAAGGGAAATCTTTTCTACTTTAATTCATGTAGAGAAAAAAAAAATGTATATCATCTGCTGGTGGCTCAGTAGCCTGTGAACTATGTGTTGGTAAATCCAGTCTTGTTGTTGGTGGCAGAAATAATCATGCTTTGTATTTATGTAATATCTTTCTGCTATAAAGCTTACAGGATATTATGTGTCTTGCATCACTAATCTTCATAACATCCCTATAGTTATGGGAATAAATTGAAGTGAAGACTGTACTTTAACCTGAAAGATCATGAAATGGGAAAAACTGATAAAGATGCTGCACATAGCTGATCTTGTTAAGGATGTATGGAAATGTCATGGGGCCAGACTCTCATTCCCCGTCACACTACATGCACCATTTTCCATAAGCGAATCTTTCTTTCAATCTAGAGGGAGAGCCATGACTGAAAGCTGAAAAGAAGATTCAGTGACTAAGCAGCAGAGTGGAACCTCAGGGCCTCTGCATTTTCTTTTTAATTCTGTTCCTAATTTGTGACATGACCCTAAGAAACCTTTTGCCCTCTTTAAGCCTTAATTGTTTTACTTACAAAATAGTATTGTGCTAAGCATGTTGCTCTGCATCCTGGCTCTGGCTTCCAACACTCTATCTTTTGTACTGTCCCATAATTAATTTCTTCATCTATTCAACAAATATATATTGAGCACATTCTGTGTTTAAGGCACTGGGCCAGACACTTGAGACTCTAAAAGAAATTAAGACATTATCTCAAGCTTACAAAATAAAAGCAGGCATTCTTACAGGTGTAAAAATAGCAACATTATAAACCAATATCGATTGTGTCATCGATCAATGCAAATGATGTACTAAATGAATTCTGAGGCTTTGCTTCTGACACACTGAGGTAGCAGAAAGACCACTGAATAAGGAATAAAACCTTACTCATAGATCCCTCTCTGCCATTTACTAACTTCCTATAAAATAGATGACATATAATTCACAAGGTTGTTTTGATAAAATAAAATATTATAGGGAAAAACACCTAATAGGTGTAAAGTTGTATTTTTTCAATTGTAACTGGTAAGATCAGAGAATGCTTCAGGTAAATGATGTTCAGAATGATCCGTGGCTGCTGAAGAATATTTCAATAGGTGGAGAACATTCTGCACAGACAGAATGGTAAGGTATAGAACAGGAAATATATTAAGAGACAACTAAGTATTCAAAGAATCAAAAGTCGCAATGAGAGGAACAAATACTTTCAGAAGCTATAAGGTGGTAGAAGAAGTGAAGGAGTCAGAGGAATGAAACCAAGGAGATTATGATGGGGGAAGTTGCTAGTTTAAGATATTCAGATGTTCTAAATGTTAACATGATCTAAGGGATTATGGTGGTTAATCTATGGCTGAAATGAACTGAAGATACAACTTAGCCAAATTTAAGTAATCTAGAAAATTTAAGTCTATTTTTGTATGAAGTAAACACAGAGATAATGAGAGTGCAAAATAAAGAAGAAAACTCTGGACAATATGCAAAAATCATCAAAGAAACGAGAGATGTGGATGAAAGCCAATAGATGGTAGAAATAAGGTAAATGAAAGACTGAGAAAAGTCTTGTGAAAATAATTGGAAGAAACAATAGAAAAGATTGAAACTATACAGGATTTCATAGTTTAATTACGGGGATTCCTTGTTTAGGATCTTCCAAAACAACATTCTTCAGCAAGTGTCCTCAATCTACCAATTAATCTGGAAACCTTAAGCTCAACATCCAAGTCATGTGTACACACCATTCTCCATAGCTCAAACTCGAGACAGTACAGCTGGTAGCCACACTCATCTCCATGAGCGATGACTTCCCTGTCAGCACACCTTCCTGATTTCTCTTTTCTTTCTTCTCCTCCTGTAACACACATTGACTCATATTCACTTTGAAAAAGTCAAAAGTAACTCAAACTTAGGAAATATTTAGAGTTACTAGCCCTCAAGGACCAAATTACACGCTATTTGCTTGAACACTACCATGGAATTGGGTGTATGTGCCTAATTTTAAAATTAGTGTTCAATTATTTTATTCATGTTGCATGAACATATCATAGTAATGGGTAAATAATTTATAAAATCTGGGTAGATTCTGAGTGGCAAGAATTACATTGAGTTCACTGTTAAGAGTTCAAATTGATGGAAAAATAGTATAATTGATGACATCTTGCAATAAATAAAAACATTTAAAATATGATTTGGAAGACACCACACAATTAACTAACGAGCTAAGAAAGAGATACTTTCAGTTTGTTCCCCATTTTGTTTTTCACCTTTTGACCTAGTTTTTCTTTCTTCTTTTGATAACAGTTTGCCTTTGATCAAGAAGAGTGAATGTTCAAGAATCAGAGTGCAAGTTTTACTTCAAAGATCAGAACAATTTATTGATGGCCATTCTGATGAGTAATTCAGTATTAACTCATTCATTGAACTACAGTATGTGACTTTATATTTTTTCAATATACATGTTTCCTTATAAAAAAAGAAAAATAAAAAACTACTTACGCAGTCTAGCTATGAGTAGAACTCCTACAGACTGCCAAAATGTAAGTACACGATGATCGTTGTGTTCAACATATGTCATTTATAATAACCAGATTTCATATTTTAGGTTTTCATGTGACCTAATTTCTAACCTAAGGCATTGTCTTATTCTCAAAAGCATTGTAACATAATGATACATTTATGAATATAACTTACTTTTTTTCAAATTTTCACCATTTTGCTGAAACCCCAAACTGTTATGATTTTCTCATTATTTATATTAATTTCTTACGCTAAATTTTTTATAGCTGGCTCTGAACTGATCACTGAGTAAAAATAGTTCTTACATTGGCTAATGATTATTTGTAAACTTATTTAGGGATAAAATAGCTTCCTTAAAATAACCCCAAGGAAACATATGTAATAGCTCCTCCATAATAAGTATGTAATTTAATTCCTGCATGTCATATCCTAGTTTAAAACTTGTTTTCACATATTTTGTTTCATTTGATCTTCACAACATCGTAATAGTGGGTTAGCGAATATTTTTATTATCCCTCTACTCAGATGAGGAAATTGAGGCTCAGTTAAATAAATTACATGCTCAAGATTACGCAGATAATAAACAGCTTAGATTACAATTCATGTCTTGGAAGGGCATCATACTACATGACTATTTGATCCAAAATGAGCACTAATAAGATAACCTTAATAATTTTTCCCTTAGCAAAAGCATTTAATTTCAATGCAAAGTAAAATAAAAAGAAATAAGAGATATAGGATTAGGAAAAAGAAAAGAAAAAAATATCATTTTTAGACAAAATGATTGCCTACATGAAAAATGCAAGTGAATCTATAGATAAGCCATTGAAAAAAATGAGTTATCAAAGAGACCAGATAAGATAGTGTTATTGTACACAATAACATTTTAAAAACATAAAACATAAAATATATTCATAACAAAAAACATACAAAATACCTAAAATTAGACTAAGAAAATTATATAAGAAAATTATAAAACTGTATTAAGCCATGAAAAGAAAATTGATAAATAATACTTTCTCTGACTTAGTAAGATTTTAGTTGGAGAAAGATAAAAGTTCACGCCATTATAAAATATGACAATATTATATAATTGTCAGTCACAGTATTATATAATTGTGAGTCAAGGAAAGCTTTATTGTTTATACTTTTTTTTTTCTTTTCACTCTTGTTGCCCAGGCTGGAGCAATGGCGTGATCTTAGCTGACCGGAACCTCCACCTGCCAGGTTCAAGTGATTCTCCTGCCTCAGCCTCCGGAGTAGCTGGGATTACAGGCATGCACCACCATGCCCGGCTAATTTTATATTTTTAATAGAAACAGGATTCCTCCATGTCGGTCAGGATGGTCTCGAACCTTCGGCCTTCCAAACTACTAGGATTGCAGGCATTAGCCACCATGCCCAGCCTATTCTTTAGATGTTTTTTTACCTAACATTACCCTACTCTGAATATTGACATCACACAAAAATTATGATTGTTTAATTTGTTAATATTATTTTTAAATGACAAGTAGATCAGAATAGCTAAAATTGAAAAGGCTGACCTTTTAACATGTAGAGGAGGATACAGAAAAACTGGTAAACGCTCATGTATTATTGGTAGAAGTGTAAAATTATACAACTGCATAACACAGCTTGGTAATTTCTTAGAGAGTTAAATATACACCTACAACATGATCCAGCTATTCCATTCCTAGGTGCTTACCCAAAAGAAAAGGAAGTTTATGTCCACACGGCAACTTATACATGAATGTTCATAGCAGTTATATTTATAATAGCCAAACACTAGAGATAACCTAAATGTCTATCAACTAAGTGAATGGATAAACAAATTGTGGCAAATACATAACAATGGAACACTACTTCAACAATAAAAAGGAATAAACTATTCATTCAGTCAGTTTGTCAGAATAAACTGATTCAAAACATAGAATGAATCTCAAATAATTATGCTGAAAGTAAACAAAAAAGAATACATACTATAAATTTTCATTTATATAAAATTCTAAAAAATACAAATTAATCTCATCTATAGCAGCAAAAAACGGATCAGAGATTGCCTAAAGGGTAGAGAGGAAAGGGAAAAGGGTAAGAGGAAGAGACTATATAAGGGCATGAAAAACTGTTGGATGATAAGTGTGCAGCGATCTCAAGTAAATACACATACGTCAAACCTAACAAATTATATACTTTTAAAATGTGCAATTTAAGGCCAGGCGCGGTGGCTCATGCCTGTAATCCCAGCGCTTTGGGAGGCTGAGGCAGCAGATCACTTAAGGTCAGGGGTTCAAGACCAGCCTGGCCAATATGATGAAACCTTGTCTCTACTAAAAATACAAAAATTAGCCAGGCCTAGTAACGGGCACCTGTAATCCCAGCTACCAAAGAGGCTGAGGCAGGAGAATCACTGGAATCCAGAAGGTAGAGGTTGGTGTGAGCTGAGATCATACCACTGCACTCCAGCCGGGACGACAGAGCAAGACTCTGTCTCAAAAAATATTAAAATTAAAATTAAAAAAGTGCGCCAGGCACAATGGCTCACACCTGTAATCCCAGCACTTTGGGAGGCTGAGGCAGACAGATCACAAGGTCAAGAAATCGAGACCACCCTGGCCAACATGGTAAAACCCCGTCTCTACTAAAAATACAAAAATTAGCCGGGCCTGTTGCATGTGCCTGTAATCCCAGCTACTCAGGAGGCTGAGGCAGGAGAATTGTTTGAACCCAGGAGGCAAAGGTTGCAGTGAGCTGAGCTGAGATCTCACCACTGCACTCCAGCCTGGGCGACAGATTTAGACCCTCTCAAAGAAAAAAAAAAGAATAAGTTTTAAAAACTGGAAAAAAAAAGTGCAATTTATTGTATTTCAAGGATATCTAAAATGAAATCACTTCGCTTCCACTGATACAAATGGAAAACTTTGGAATAAAATAGAGTTTGTTAAAATTCAACAACTTACTACCTGTGTGGATTTCTACAAGTTATAAACTTGCTAAACTTCCATTTACTCATCTGTTAAATGAAGACGATTATGAACACCTGTCTTGGTTATTGTATGAACAGAGAAATCTGCTTTTTAAAGTGATATGCAGACCAGAGTGGTTTAGCAGAGGGTATATTTCCAAAAAAAAAAAAATCAGAAAATTATACCCTTACTTTATTGACAATTTACAAAACAATTCCTTCTATAAAAGGCATCTCTGTCATTAATTTATAAAAGAATAAATCCACAGATGTTATTATGAATAGGTCCCTTAGTTTGGCTAGTAAGAGAATTTAATTTCACTCATTATATGTGGTTTGCTTTTTTGTCTTTTTAAGACAGGGTCTTACTCTGTCACGCAGGCTGGAGTTCAGTGGCGCAGTCACAGCTCACTGCAACCTTGACTTCCCAAGGCTCAAGTGACCTTCCCACCTCAACCTCCCAAGTAGCTGGCATTGCAGGCACACACCACCATGCCTGGCTAATATTTGTAATTTTTGTAGAGATAGGGTTTCACCATGTTGCCTAGGCTGGGCTTGAACTCCTGGGCTTAAGTGGTCCACCCGCCTTGGCTTCCCAAAGTGCTGGGATTACAGGTGTAAGTCACCTCATCCAGCCCATTATAGGTTTTTAATACAATAGTATCTAATCTTTTGTTAAACTATCAAGATTCAGAAATCAAAGTTTGTTATCACTCCTTGCAACTGTTGGATGTAGTCACAAAGTAATAAATTCAAGAACTGATCAATTCCATAAAAACCAGTTTGTTTTCACCTTTGTAAATGTGTGAAAGGTCAAAAAGAGCAATCTAAATTTCATTTAAGAAATGTTATAATAAAGATAGATTAATAGAGAAAATATTATCTTACACTACTCTCCTATTTGGAAGATTCCAACATATTATTTCAATTAATTTTTCTTATACCGGGGCATCAATGAAAAGAGGAAGGTTTTGGAATCAAATAGAACTTGTTTCAAATTCAGCTACTTACTACCTGCATGAATTTCTGCAAATCTGCAA
>NW_012109430.1:369152-370100 GCF_000951045.1 Mandrillus leucophaeus | reverse complement strand
GTTCAGGCAATTCTCTGCCTCAGCCTCCCGAGTAGCTGGGATTACACGCGCCTGCCCCTTGCCTGGATAATTTTTTGTATTTTTAGTAGAGACGGGGTTTCTCCATGTTGGTCAGGCTGGTCTTGAAATCCTGACCTCATGATCCACCCGCCTCCGCCACCCAAAATGCTGGGATTATAGGCGTGAGAAAGTGCGCCTGGACTTAATTTTCTAAGTCTTCATTTCATCATCTGTAAAGTAGAGATAATTATGCATATTTTTCTTGGTTGTTATATAAATAGGATTTATATCTATATGGTACTGTGTACAGAAATCAGTACCTACAAATGGTTAGTATTATTATGTAACAGTATGAGATTAGGGAATCCCATAGAAGACTTTGGTGTATTTCTGGGTCTCTTTCCAGCCAGTTAAGCCAAGTATAGGTATTTATATACATAGAGATTAAGTATTATGTATGTACATATATAGATCTTAGCATATCTATATGCAATCTACACATATCCATCTATATACACACACACACACACACACACGTTCACTTGTTCAAGAAATCCTTATTAAATTTCTTTCTTTCTTTCTTTCCTTTTTTTTTTTTTTTTTGGACAGGGTCTCACTCTGTTGTTCAGACTAGAGTGCAGTAATGCAAACGTGGCTTACTGTAGCCTTAACCTCCCAGGCTCAAGTGATCCTCCTGCCTCAGCCTCCTGAGTAGCTGGGACTACAGGCACGCGCCACTACGCCTGGCTAATTTTTTTTGTATTAGTAGAGACGGGGTTTCACCATGTCGGTCAGGATGGTCTCGAACTCCTGACCTCAGGTGATCCACCCGCCTCGGCCTCCCAAAGTGCCGGGATTGCAGGCATTAGCCACCATGCCCAGCCTATTCTTTAGATGTTTTTTTACCTAACATTACCCTACTCTGAATATTGACATCACACAAAAATT
>NW_012109430.1:364138-369102 GCF_000951045.1 Mandrillus leucophaeus | reverse complement strand
GTCTCACTCTGTTGTTCAGACTAGAGTGCAGTAATGCAAACGTGGCTTACTGTAGCCTTAACCTCCCAGGCTCAAGTGATCCTCCTGCCTCAGCCTCCTGAGTAACTGGGACTACAGGCACACGCTACCATGCCTTGCTAATTTTTTTTTTTTTTTAATTCTTTGTAAAGACAGGGTCTTTCTGTATTGACTAGGCTGATCTGAAACTCCTGGCCTCCAGCGATCCTCCCTGCCTTGGCCTCCCAAGGTGCTGAGATTACAGACCACTTTGCCTGGTCCCCTTTATGGCAAGCTATGAATTTATGTCGTATTTTGTATGCTCACTTTTAGAATACTGTGCAATCTTTTAGAATTTTATCCATTGAATTTGAACTTTCACAATAATTATTAGTTAAATACTATTCTGTGATTACTTTTTAAAATGTCAAAGCATTGTTTAAAGATTTGTAAAATTAGACTATAATACACATAATAAAATTGTCTGTGTGTTCAAAGAAAAAAATTGACAAATGTTGGATTTATTATTGGAATAACTAAACAATTTTTTAAAAATTATTCTTGTTTCCTCCTTTACTGTAATGCCAAATTGCCAAATTTTTCTTTTGAAAGCATATATCCTTTTTAAGACAAAAAATAAATCCGAAGTAAAGAAGAAAGGTTTTACCATCTAAATTTGGCAGTATCCACAAAAACTAAATTTAGAAATATTACTTGCATTCTTGCTTGTGTTCATGCGTTCATTCCCCATCACACTATATGCACCAACTTTTACATGTAAATCTGTCTTTTAATCTAAAGGGAAAACCATGACTGAGGCTGAATAGGGGAAAGATTCAGTGACTAAGCAGCAGACTAGAACCTCAGTGCTTATGAATTTTCATTCTAATTATGTTCCTAATTTGTGGTGTACCCTAAGGAATTTCTCAGCCAGTTTCTGCCTCTCTTACTTGGCTTATAAAATAGTGGCATTCACACTTACTTTTTTTTTTTTTTTTTAGACAGAGTCTCACTCTGTCACCAGGCTGAAGTATGCAGTGGCGCGATCTCAGCTCACTGCAACCACGGCCTCCCAGGTTCAAGCGATTTTCCTGCCTCAGCCTCCCAAGTAGCTGGTACTACAGGGGCATGCCACCATGCCCAGCTAATTTTTCTATTTTTAGTATAAACAGGGTTTCACCATGTTGGCCAGGATGGTCTTGATCTCTTGACGTCGTGATCCGCCCACCTCAGCCTCCCAAGGTGCACAGTTACTCTTTATCCCGACTCTGACTAGCTTCTGAGCAAGCATTGTATATAATTAAGCTCATTACTGGTTGTTCACAATGATGACAAGAAAAGATCATATTCTCTTCAGAGCTTGGCGTGCTAATATGTAAATAACTATCAAATAGTTACCCTGTCAGACTCTCTAGTAAGTTGATCAGGATCATATTTGTTTTTGGTTTTCACTGGGAAAGAGTTCAAGATTGATTGGCTCATCTTCATACCACCCACTACATCCCACAGGGATCTAGCAGTAGTTATGATCCCCAAGAGCATTCTCATCAACAATTAGTACTCAGTAGTCACGGCTTCTTATCCCTTCAGCATGTTAATATTTGAGAAAAATGAAAAGTAATTCTTCATGTAAGAAAATGAGATGTTCTGTCTTGGAGGTGTGGAGTTTTATTTCACATGTTCAATCACCACTCACCACAATATGTCTGAGAAAATTCTATTTGAGGATTAAACAAAATAATATAGCCCAAAATGAGAGATTCTGTATTAAAATTTTAGGAAGATTCAACTTGCCATATCATCTCTTCAATTCTCATGTCAGGTTAAGAGGCATATATTCATTTTGCTATAATAGTAAGAAGTTGCTTCCAAACTTTGCACTCTAATGTTAAGGAACAAATCTGTAAAGTTTCAATAATGTCATACAGAAAAACCATAGCTTCTGCCAGCCTACGAGTGAATAGGATACCAGTGGTTAGAAATCAAGGACCATCCTGTGGGTATCAGGCACAACATCTGAGTGCCCACTGAGGGCATGGTAGTCAGTGACCATTGCTCAGCCCAGGCATGACAGAGCCCTGGCAGAGAAATATTTCTTTTAATACCTTGACCAAACTTAACCTAACTTAGGGGGATATGTCTCATGTGGTAGCAATAAAGCCACTGATGGAAAGATAATAGGTTTAAATATATGTATATTTCAAAAAGCCAACACTTTTTAATTTTTAAGTTCAGGGTTATAACTGCAGGTTTGTTACATAGGTAAACTTGTGTCATGGGGGTTTCTTGTACAGATTATTTCATCACCCAGGTATTAAGCCTAGTACCCATTAATTATTTTTCCTGATCTTCTCCCTCCTCCCACCCTCTACCCTCTGAAAGGCCCCAGTGTGCGTCATTCCCCTCTATGCGTTCATGTGTTCTCATCAGTTAGCTCCCACTTAAAAGTAAGAACATGCAAGATTTGGTTTTCTGTTCCTATGCTAGTTTGCTAAGGATAATGGCCTCCAGTTGAATCCATGTCCCTGCAAAGGACATAATTCCATTCTTTTTCATGGCTGCATAGTATTCCATGGTGTATATGTACCACATTTTATTTATCCAGTCTATTATTCATGGGCATTTAGGTTGATTCCATGTCCTTGAAAAAGCCAAGTTTTAATATTGGTGTAATTTACTTTCATTAGGAAAGTGAGATATACTAATCCATTACTAGCCAAAGAAATTTCTATAGAAATGGTGTCTTATTGACAGTTAGCCAGTCTCCGAGCATGGTGTATGTTTATAATTTTTTATTCATATCTTGGTTCATGGTTCCATGTTTTAATTCTTGAGAAACTTCAGATTTATCTTTGATAATCATCTGATGATAGCACCACATTTAGTTTGCAAATAGGATTTGAAGGACTCTGTGAATTTACTATTCTTTGAGATGGTACCTAGCCATCTGAAAAGAGAATCAATTTGAAAAGAGAATTCAGAAATTTACAATTTAGAATGACATCTAGAAAGAAATCACAAATGCAAGTTTCCTTACTTTCTATTAAAATGTATAGGAAAAAGAGTCCAAAATCCACATGATAACTGAAAATAGAGGCTGAATTTTAAAAAAGTTACTATCAAAATTAGAGTGAAAAATTTATGAACCATGAAAGAAATATACTGCATTAATTTTTTAGCAATCTAGACTTCATCTCAGTAAATAATAGACCACCTGAAAAAGGGTAAAATATTAACTGTTCTCCAAATGTAGAAAGTACACAAGTTGTAGCAAAATGAGAACCAAGTGTTAATTTCTTTATTGTATAGTTTCAAGGTGCTACAGCTTAGCCAGAAAACTATTTCATAAACAGAGAGAGTGAGAAAGAGAGAGAGACAAACTCTTCCCCACCCCTAGCCCTCCAAATGTGCTCACTACATCCACTGGGAGACCACTGGGAAGGAGGGGCAATGGCAAGCTGTATCCTGGAAAGTGTACTCTAAAAGCATTAAGTACTGCCAGAGAACTCCAGGCTGAAATGCATGATGGAATATGTAAGGGGGGTGGGAGAGTTGTTTGGTTGGTTGGTTGGTTGGTTGGTTGGTTGGTTGGTTGGTTGGTTGGTTTTGAGACAGGGTCTTGCTCTGTTGCCCAGACTGGAGTGCAGTGGCACAATCTCTGCTCATTGCAACCTCTGCCTCCCCGGCTCAAACAATCATCCCATCTCAGCCTCCTAAGTAGCCAGGGTTGCAGGCACACACAATGCCTGGCTTATTTTGTGTATTTTTTTGTAGAGATGGGGTTTCACCACGTTGCCCAGGCTGGTCTCAAACTCCTGGGATCAAGCAATCCTCCTGCCTCGGCCTCCCAAAGTGCTGGAATTACAGGCATCAGTCACTACATCTGGCCTGTAGTTTTTTATATGTTTCATTAGGTCAGGGTGTTAAGGATCCAAAGGGAGAGAGATAGGAAAGCACCCTAAGGAAAGCACAACTATATAAGGTAAACTCCTGATAGAAACTGGAATAGAATGCCAACTTGCCTTTTGACATCAGTTGAAAAACACACACAAACAAAAATCCAACTACCATTCAATAGACAAGAGCATGGCTAGGGATATTCATGTTTAAAAATCTTAAGTGAGGCTAGACCTCACCTTGTTAATAAAATAATAAATATAACAGCTCAACCTGTTGTATATGTAAAAAATATATAATATACAGTAAGATAAAGATGGAAATTACTCTAAGAACCATTAATTTGTTCATTTTTATGTTGAATGTATTTTAACTTGTTTTATGTAATCAGCACAGTGCCAGGCACTGGATATAGAAAGGAAAGTAATTCAGACATTCTTTCTCTCTGCTTTAAGTTACAGTCATGTATGTATGACAGATATTAATTCAAAATTCAACACACATATTTACTAAATATGGTAAATATAAACTGAGGTATAGAAGGACATAGAAAGGAGACCTGTTGCCATATCCAAGGCAAAATTTTATAAAATTCACTGGTATTCTCATGTATGTCAATGTATGTAAATACATTTTGTGTTGTGTTTGTGTATTTGTAAGGTAATGCAAATGTAAAATATAATATAAAGAGATGCCAGTCAGTCTCTAGGAAAAAGAAAATCATAAGATAACAAGCAAGGAAAAAAAGGAAATATGTACAATGTGGAGTGGGTCAAAGGCAATTAAATATGTAATGCCAAAATAAAAACCCATATGAAAGAGACAGCAGAACTAGACTCACACTGAGAAAATGGAATCAGCAATATGTAAAACAAAATTTTAAAAGACTTCCTAAAATCAAGAAGAAATGAGCAGAGGGATGAAAACAATAGAAAAGAAGATTATAGGCCGGGCGCGGTGGCTCACCCCTGTAATCCCAGCACTTTGGGAGGCCGAGGAGGGTGGATCACGAGGTCAACAGATGGAGACCATCCTGGCCAACATGGTGAAACCCCATCTCTAGTGAAAAT
>NW_012109430.1:358352-361203 GCF_000951045.1 Mandrillus leucophaeus | reverse complement strand
GTGAACCCGGGAGGCGGAGCTTGCAGTGAGCCGAGATCGCGCCACTGCACTCCAGTCTGGGCGACAAAGAGAGACTCCATCTCAAAAAAAAAATTAAAAAATTAAAAAAATTAAAAAACCACTCACTCATACTTTTTGATTTCAAAACTTAATGCAAAGCTACAATAATTAAAACAATGTAGTAATGACGTAACTATAGACATATATACTAATAGAATAAAATAGATAGCCCAGAAATAAACCCTCACATTTATGGTCAATTGGTTTTGACAAGGATGCTAAGAAGAACATTCAGTGAGGAACAAACAGTCTCTTCAAATAATGCCTAAAAATACAAGATAATATCCTCATGGGAAGGAATGAAGTTGGACCTTTATCTTACATGATATACAAAAATGAATTCAAAATGACTCAAAAAAGAAAAAAAAAACTATAGCACTTTTAGAAGAATACATAGGAGCAAATCTTCATGACCTTGGATTTGGCAATGGTTTCATAAGTGTGACATAAAAAGTACAGGCAACAAAAGAACAAATAGATCAAATGGACTTCATTAAAATTAAAAATTTTGTGCATCAAAAGATGCTATCAAGAGAGGCCAGGCATAGTGGTTGATGCCTGTAATCCCAACATTTTGGGAGGTGGAGGCAGAAGGTTTGTTTGAGGCCAGGAATTTGAGATCTGTCTCGGCAACACAGGGGGACCCCATCTTTACCAAAAAAATTTTGAAAAATAGCTGGGTGTGGTGGCACGTGTTTGTAGTCTGAGCTACTTGGAAGACTGAGAAGGGAGAATTGCTTGAGCCCAGGGGTTTGAGGTTACAGAGAGCTGTGATCATGCCACTGCATTCCAGTTTGGGTGAGCAGAAGATCCTACCTCTAAAAAAAGAGAGATAGTGAAAAGACAAGCCACATAGTGGGATAAAATATTTATAATTCACATGTAATTAATATCCAATATATAAAGAACTTCTACAACTCAACAGCAAAAAGACAAACAGTCCAATTAAAAAATTGACAAAGTACCTAAATGGACATTTTGCCAAAGAAGATACACAAATGGCCAACAAGCAGATGAAAAGATATTCAACGTGATTAGTTATTGGGAAAATATGCATCAAAACCTAAATGAGAAACCATTCCATATTCATTAGGATGGTTGTTATCAATAAATCAAAAAATAACAAATGTCGTCAAAGATGTAGAGAAATTGAAACCCTCCTGCATTGCTGTGCAAATGTAAAATAGTGCAGCCACAGTGGAAAACAGTTTGGTGGTTCCTCAAAAGTTAAACATAGAATTACCATGTGACTGTCCATTCCATTCCTAGTTATGTTCCTAAATGAATTGAAAAGAAGCATTCAAACATACACACTTTTGCCAAAATTCATAGCAATATGATTTACAATAGTCAAAAGATGGAAACCATCTAAACGCCCATCAAGAGACGAAGAGATAAACAAAATGTGCTATATCCATGTAATGGCATATTATTTAGCCATGAAAAGGAATGGAGCTCTGATGTATACTACAACATGGATGAACATTGAAAACCCTATGCTAAATAAAATAAGCCAGGTGCAAATATTGTATAATTCCACTTTTATGAAATACCTAGAATAAGCAAATACACAGAGGCAGACAGTAGATTAGAAGTAACCAGAGGCTGGAGGGAGAGAAGAAGTTATTGCTCAATTTGTTGAAAATTTCTGTTTGGGTTGATGAAAACTTTTTATATAGTGGTGATGGTTGCACAACATTGTAAATGTAATTAATGCCATTGAATTACACATTTTAAAATGGTAAAAATTGCAAGTTTTATATATTTTTTTTGCAATTTAAAAATTGCTTTGAAAAGTATTGAGTATGAATTCCAAGCAAAATTTTAAGAGAAATATCTGGGTGAAATTTTTAAATGAAAACACCGAAAAAAATAGAAAACTCTTTACATGTTCTCAGAAACAAAGGGGAAAACATCCAGCTGAACCAAAAATTCTCCCTTGAATCTCAAAATGCCAGAAGTTAATGGAGAAATGTCTGCAGAGTTTTGAGATAAGATAGTTGTAATCACAGGAAACTGAAATACAGTCTTATTTAAAAGGTCAAAAATGTGTCATCCATGTCTCTGCCTAGAAAAAAAGAAATGCAAAGATTAACTCTGTATCAGAAGAAACAAAAAAAAAATATGTAAAAAATGAAGCACATTATGAAAGAACCAATTGTACAAATAAAATCAGAGAACTGTCTATGTAATTATAAATCTAATGATACAACTAACTTCAAATGTCTAAAATTATTCTTGAAAGAGAATCTTTACCATGTAATACTATGATTTAGTAATAATAATCTAGATATAAAAGCTGAGCTTATATTAATAAAGAAAAAGATATGAAGAACTGAGGGAAAGTGAATATATGCATAATTCTTCATCTTAAATTGGGGAATGAGTGGCTCCAATAAAATGGATGTGTGTGTGTGTGTGTGTGTGCGCATGTGCATGCCTATGTATAATTTCACTGTTGATTGCTGAAATAAGACAAAGACACAATAAAATGCTTTTGGAAGGGTAAGCATAAAAGTGAGTACTGGTACAGTTAAAAACAAGACATCTATACTCCTTTCCACAGCACTAGGAAAGAAACGAGGAAAACCGAGTTTATCTCCTCCTATGCCTTTTACCCTCTTTAAGTCAGTCACCACCAGAAGCCCAAGATTCTTCAACACCTGAACCTTATCTCCATATTGCTTTGCCTGTCCCAGTTAACTCTCCCAACTGTCTATTTTTTCTCAACTACTGAAAACGTTTCCCAGTGTGGTGTATTCTGCCAGTCTTTTTTTTTTTTTTTTTTTTT
>NW_012109430.1:354827-357261 GCF_000951045.1 Mandrillus leucophaeus | reverse complement strand
AAATTTCAAAGGTTTAGAATGAAAAAAGAAAGTAATATATTTAATTAATAATTTTAAATCGATTGTATGTTAAAATTACAATTTTGGATACATTTGGTTAAATAAAATATACTCTTAAAATTAATCTTATCTCTTTTTACTTTTTATGTAACTACTAGATCACAATATTACATATGTAGCTTGCATTATATTTCTACTGGATACGTTCTTGTCATTACCAACTGTGTCCTTGTCTTTACTAGACCTTGTAATTACCAAGAATTATACCTCAATATCAATTTTAAAGACCACTCCTTGACCAAAAACTGTCTTTCCAACTGGCCTGATAATTTTCTGATAATTATTTAACTCTACCAAGATGATCAGTCCATTGATCTTACCACCTTAGACGGTCTCTCCTCCACTCATCAGTTACACTCAGTTTAGACTCCGTGCTCCATCATTAAAATTAACAAATATATGAATTAAAATATAACAAAAGACATGTAGCAAGAAAACATTTATAGCAAGATTTGTGGTGTCCTCTGAAAACTGTTTTCTATCATTTGATTTTCTCAAAAATACCATGAGGTAGTTACTAAATTTATTCTCATTTTACTGATGAGGAAACAGAGACTTTGGGAGTTTAACTTGCCCAGTATCCTAGAGCTAGAAGTGGCAAAGCTGGAACTCTAACCAGGGTCTATCAGACTATAAAGAAGATGTTCTTAATCTCCTTGTTCCTATGCTATGCTACAATACCATGATGGAAAGGGGAAATAAATGATAAGTTTGCTCCTTAAGGCAGTTGTTCCCTCTAGCCCCTCTACGTCTTTTGTATTTTGCCTGAATGTGGCCCACTCTTTTGACTCCTATCACTTGTCTCTGATTCTGGCAGCAGATCTTACATATGACTCAAAGCTACTTGCACTTCACTCAGGTTCCCCCAATCAGAAACTCTACTACGCACTTGGGAATTTAAATCTTGAACAAGTGATATAACAATATGGAGATTGTTGGCATTTAGATTTCCCTGATGCACAGTGAAAGCATGAGAACTGTTCCTCAGTTTAATATTTGCTGTTATATAAGCTGCCTAACCTTTGTTATAATTCACTATCTAGCCTGGTGTTCAACCTTTCAATGATTCTATGGATCCCTGATATTCATCCAGATAAAACAGGTCAATTTCAATTGCTGGCAACCAAGAAGTCTAATGCTAATACAGGAGGTAACATGTGGCATACAGAGAACTAACACTATTACAAGTTCAATTAAGAAACTATCATTGTGAAATGTATGCTTAAGAGGGCTCCATTGAAGGAATAATACTTTGTGTTGATCCTTGGGAGTGGATAGGAATTAAAGTAGTCCAGAAAAGCAAATCAGAAGAGCATTCCAAAAAGATGATTACCAGGTAAGTATGGAAGCATAGCTGTACATAGTACAAGTAGGGGAGTGAAGCAAAGGAGTGGCGTTAAGAAGTCAAAGGGTTAAGATATTGAAATGGTTATGGAAATGTTAGATTTTGGAAACTGTCAAAAAAAAAAAAAAAGGATTGGGGACTGAAACTTCTATGCAAGAACTAAGGGTGTTGTAAAAAAGAATCAATATTCTGAATATGCAATAAAACCAATAAACTACATCTGCCATCATTTAAGTTTTTAATAGCTACTTAACCTGTGCATTCCTATGTGTTATTGTTCTTTTCTGTTGCACATGATATAAACTGATTTGATTAATATGTTTTCCGATCTCCTTCTAATGTGCCTTTGTGTACTACAAAGTCTAGAAAGTTAAAAGCTGAACTTCTCTACTCTCTTGTAGTCAGCTTTCTAGATATCAGCCTCTGCCATCAGATGTACTCAAGCAAGACCAGAATTTAGATCTAAAGTAAATGGGAGAGAAGTGGCACGAGACATCTAGTTTGCTAACTGGAAATTGTGGCAGAGGCAACAAGGATCCTGAAGCTGGGGTCCTTCATAGCAGCTTCCCAGTTAAACAGACTGCTTCCTGGTCATGGCAACAACAGCTTCTCCCTTGGCAGCTCACTTCAGGAGTGTAGTTTTTGTACTGGTCCCTGTAAATTCAACCTAGCATCTGTTTCTTGAGCAATCCCAAAGATTCAGCCAGCCATTTAACATCCTTTGATAAATCTTGTCCTGCTTAAACTCGGTTCTGTTCTCTGTAACTATCTTCAACAAACATTTGTTCTAACTGTTCCAGTTTGGGGGGAAAAAATGACCATGTTGTAAACAGTTTGTTGATGAATAACATGTCTAGGTACAAAAACACAGTAAAACATACTCCTTTTTAAATTGTGAAGTTTTAAACTTCACAGCATTCTTATCATACCCAATGTCTTCCTATCCTTTTTATAAAAGAGAAATTCTATTCATCAAAATATTATTCAGTAGGGAATATCATTGTTAAAAGAATAAATACTATATATATA
>NW_012109430.1:348861-350942 GCF_000951045.1 Mandrillus leucophaeus | reverse complement strand
CAGTAGAGAGCAAAATAGCTAAAATGCTAACCCAGCAAATACTATCAGAGATTATTTGGAAGCTCACAAATGTTCAGGCAGATAGCCAAGCAATTTATTTCCCCATCAGAAGGTGAAGGGCTTGCTTCTAACTTCTCCATGGAAGACACTTTGTGAAAATCAACTAGTATTCCTATTGTTTACAAAGCAGCATCTGTTCTTTCTATATGAAAATTATAATTCTTCAGTTGATTCACAGAAACCTCCTCATGACCTCTCACTACACAAAAAGTAAAGCCCAGTTCAGGAACCCGGATCAGACCTAGGATACAGGTTGCTCCACTTCATACTCACATATTCAGTGAGTGAAAAAAAATGCACATTTAAATTAAACTGATGGCAAAAGGATTTGCTTGTCCAAGTATTTCAAATATTATAGACTTAGACTGTCATTACCCCAAAAAACAATCTCTCTGGAAAATTAACCCAAGGCCAAAAATTTAGGTTGGAAATTATCTAACAAGGAAGAACTCTATAAAATACTACATTTCTTTAAGAACAGGGTTTTAGAATTATATACTAGTAACCTGAAATTTAGCTATTTTTCAGTGTCTTTTTATTGTTTCATTCAACAAATATAGCTCAGGACCTACTACCTACCAGAAAATGTGCTAGTACTAAAGAGCATTTTTAAAAAACTGCAAAAAGTGTCCATGAATTTACTATCTAGTAAGAAATTGATTTAAATGATGGCAATTCACAGGCATCTGTGATTTTATTATGAATGACTTCTATGGGCCTGACACTACACCAAATGTTGAAGATACCTCAATATTCCATATTCTAGGAGTCTGCAGTAGAATAGAAAGGGTAAATATACAAGCAAACAAATTACAAAACAACGTAAGTGTTGAAACAGGGGTACATAAAATGTGTACCATGAAAACAAAGACAAGGAAATGTCCAACTAAGCTGACCTGGGAAATCAGAGGGAATTGATAACCTTTGGTACTTGGAAGTTGAGTTGAATTTCAAAAGATGGGTAGGATTTTACCAAGGAGAGAATGAGGTTGATGACAGAGAGGATATTTCGAGGAAAATGAATAGTAGAATATATGACACAAATGTGAAAAGTCAGGAGGGTCACAGATGATGGGATACAGTTTTTGCCTGTTGACTTGATAGAATTGTTTAATAGCACTCCAATTCACTCTCAAAAGTGTTATTTTTTGGGCAATACAGTATATGGTCAACCTAATGAAATTGCATCTGATAGTTGAGCATTACTGAAACCTTAGACATATTGAAGATGAGTTAGAAAAAAGGAACATTCTAAGGAATCTTCTTTTTTCTTTTCAAGGGCAACATGGAGACATTAGAAATTCACTGGGAATTGGGGGGGGTGCCCAAGATGGCCGATTAGGAACAGCTCCAGCCTCCAGCTCCCAGGGTGAGTGACACAGAAGATGGGTGATTTATGCATTTTCAACTGAGGTACCGGGTTCATCTCACTGGGGCGTGTCAGACAGTTGGTGCTGGTCAATGGGTGCAGCCCAACCAGCAAGAGCTGAAGCAGGTCGAGGCATCACTTCACCTGGGAAGTGCAAGGGGGAAGGGAATTCCTTCTCTTAGCCAAGGGAAACTGAGACACACAACACCTGGAAAATCGGGTAAATCTCACCCTAATACTGCACTTTAAAAAGGGTCTTAGCAAACGGCACACCAGGTGACTATATCCCACACCCGGCCTGGAGGATCCCACACCCACGGAGCCTCCCTCATTGCTACCACAGCAGTCTGAGATCTAACTGCAAGGTGGCAGCCAGGCTGGGGGGGGGGTGGTGCCCGCCATTGCTGAGGCTTAAGTAGGTAAACAAAGCTGCCGGGAAGCTCAAACTCTGTGAAGCCCACCTCAGCTCAAGGAGGCCTGCCTGCTTCTGTAGATTCCACCTCTGGGGACAGGGCATAGCTAAACAAAAAGCAGCAGAAACTTCTACAGATGTAAATGTCCCTGTCTAACAGCATTGAAGAGAGTAGTGGTTCGCCCAGTATGGCGGTTGAGATCTGAGAATGGACAGACTGCCTGCTCAAGTGGGTCGCTG
>NW_012109430.1:343681-347546 GCF_000951045.1 Mandrillus leucophaeus | reverse complement strand
AATAATAAATATCAGGTATGTGGGTGTGCTGGCTTACATCTCATTATTGGAAAAGCATAGAAAACTGATTTTAATATGTGTTTGTTCTTAGCAGCAGGATATAGTAATTTTGAAATGAAATTATCAAATTGAGCATTAGCATAATGTATACATTTCAGATTTACAGGACTATATCATATATATATCATACGTACATGTATTGCTTGAGGATACACTAGAAATTCCTTACTATTACATGTTTCTGTTTTATATTTGTTTAAAGTAGTAAGTAAACACATTCCAGAAAGGTCACACTAATATTTCTCCATTCATTTGTCATGTCGATCATTAGATATTTAACACATATTTATATTAGTTTAAATATTAAGTATCTTATTTATCTTGAAATGTTGTACTTTTTAATCCTTGTTTACTGCAAATACGTCAATGGATACTGAAGAGATGAAACCTTAAAAATAGAAACTTCTAAGCAAAAATAAGTCAAACAAAAAGCCAATTTAATGAAGTATTTATGAGGCACCTACTACTAACATTGAATTGACTTATATTCTATGGCTATAGAAAGCTTCACCTAAACATCACAAAGAACAATAGAGGAAGAGAAAAAAATACTTCCAAATCTGAGACACGCTCCATGCTCATCTGATCATAGTTCAGTTTCTCACACAGTAAGCTATGCATGGGACCTTGGGGCTACTTCCACACATTCTTAGTGAGGAGGAACAAAATGCAGTCATTCCAAGCCTAGATGCCTAACTGCATGACCCACTTCTTATAAAATTCTTTTTTGTTCTGAAGGTGAACATGCATCCTGGAATTTGTGCTTGAATGCAATTTAGTGATCTTAAAAACATAATCTCCTTAACTTAAACATTTTGCATGTGCATGAGGCACCGGGGAATATGCAATGATGCCCTAATTGAAACATGACTTAATAAGCAGTCCCTGAAACCAGTAGAGCCCCTGAACTGTAATCCCAGCTTTAACACCACTTGCTGTGTTTCTTTGGTGTAATTGAATGATACACCAGAATTTTAGTCTCCCCATTTGATGAAAGAAATGAACAGTGAAGGTAACCGTCACTGAAAAATTGAGTAATTAAATAATTAATTTTCCCCCACTTTATAGAGACAAATTATATTTGTAAAGAAATATTTGTCAAAATGGGGTTGCTGTCTGAAAAGCCTCTTTCTACAGTGGAAATTTTTACCAAAATCTGTAGATTAATACCTTGGTCCTTGGTTCTCGATTTTTCAACCTGTTGGTATATTTATTTGAGTAATATGGTAATTAGTAATTCAACAAATTAAAATGGCATGAACCACTAAGAAGAACAAAGCAGATCTATTTGAGCTAATAGGAAAAGATTCCCATAAAATGTTAAATGAAAACATCCAGGTACAGTTTACAGTGTACTCTATGGGATGTGCTTAAAAAGAGATGTGAGGGGGAGAGATTCTGACCCAGACACATGGTGATAAATTTCTCTGAGTGCCTAAGGTAGTGTTTATTTTCTCTTTTTAAACATGTCACCTCTCTCAATACCTGGTTTAAGTTAGGTAGTAAATAAGTGCATATGTGTGGTATGAATGTCTTCTTTAGAATGTCATTTGATCTTTTCACAAATAAAATAAAAATAGTTATGTCCAAAATTGCTAAAGATTTTGTAAACTCTTTTTTAAGGGTTTCTGAAATTGTAATCCTGCAAAAAACTGAACCAGTAAGAAAGAAATTAAGTAAACTGTATTATAACCACTTGATGAAATATTATGTAACTTAAGATTAGTTTAATGATTATGTAGCAATAAATAAAAATACGACAGCACATAAAATGAAAAACAAAGTATCTACTAAAACTGAACATGTATATATCCTAGGATCCCACAATTTCCTTCCAGCATGTATAGCCAACAAAAAAAGTGTACATATATATTCAACGAAAGAACAGAAATTTTCATAGCAACTCTTTTTTTAATTCTCCCGTTGATAGCAAAAGAAGTGTCCTTTTGTACCATCACATTTATTTTATTATTGTAATAATTTTCATAAGAAATGTATTACTGCCAAGCTTCTGAGCACAAAATAAAAATTAGGAATCAATTCATTTGAGACTCAGAATAATAGTAGATCACGGTTTTTAAAGTCACTTAAAAGTATCTTGGTCTTTTCTAACCTTGGGTGGTCACTTTAAGATCTGGGCAACATCCTTAAACCCTGTCTCTGAAGAATGCTTTACAATCGGACACTACAGTTCATTGAGGGCCCATTTGATCAGCAGTAATGGTCAATTGGAGCAACTGCACCCCTGTTGTCTGCAAGTGGAAGAGGATACATGCCAGTACGTAAGGCTGGGTGTGTCTTTTCTCAGTAACTTCACACACAGCTCTGCGCAATACTCTGGGAAACAACACTTCAATGAGAGATCTGCCTTTAGCTTCAGATGTTAGTTGAACCCCAGGAGCCTGGAGCCATCAGTAATAGAAGTGGAAAGCTCTGGCTAGAGATGGTCCTGGCAGGGGAAAGAGAAAGATGACTGCAAGAACAGCAGGAACCAAAGATGGCACTAAGAGCCACAGGAAGAGACATTGTGAGCTGCTCACTTGGTATAATGACTGTCCCAAGGTGAATACATAAAAGTAACAAATCATGACATCTCATTATATGCTGGCTTTAGTGTCAGCCTTCAGTCAGCATGGCTGACTGACACAAGCTAAAAATAAAACCAATAATAAAAATCCCAATTCCCTTGGTCTCTGACACCTCAGAGTGGTAGCTGTTTATGGATGAGACAGCTTCAGCCTTTGACAGCATAAATTACTTCAAATAATAAAGTGTCACCTAACAACTAGTTTAATAGTTTGAAGGTTCTGCAGTAACTACTTCAAAATAAAAACCCTAGCTCTTGTGTTTTATCTTATCTGAATATAGCAACCAGTAGAGAGCAAAATAGCTAAAATGCTAACCCAGCAAATACTATCAGAGATTATTTGGAAGCTCACAAATGTTCAGGCAGATAGCCAAGCAATTTATTTCCCCATCAGAAGGTGAAGGGCTTGCTTCTAACTTCTCCATGGAAGACACTTTGTGAAAATCAACTAGTATTCCTATTGTTTACAAAGCAGCATCTGTTCTTTCTATATGAAAATTATAATTCTTCAGTTGATTCACAGAAACCTCCTCATGACCTCTCACTACACAAAAAGTAAAGCCCAGTTCAGGAACCCGGATCAGACCTAGGATACAGGTTGCTCCACTTCATACTCACATATTCAGTGAGTGAAAAAAAATGCACATTTAAATTAAACTGATGGCAAAAGGATTTGCTTGTCCAAGTATTTCAAATATTATAGACTTAGACTGTCATTACCCCAAAAAACAATCTCTCTGGAAAATTAACCCAAGGCCAAAAATTTAGGTTGGAAATTATCTAACAAGGAAGAACTCTATAAAATACTACATTTCTTTAAGAACAGGGTTTTAGAATTATATACTAGTAACCTGAAATTTAGCTATTTTTCAGTGTCTTTTTATTGTTTCATTCAACAAATATAGCTCAGGACCTACTACCTACCAGAAAATGTGCTAGTACTAAAGAGCATTTTTAAAAAACTGCAAAAAGTGTCCATGAATTTACTATCTAGTAAGAAATTGATTTAAATGATGGCAATTCACAGGCATCTGTGATTTTATTATGAATGACTTCTATGGGCCTGACACTACACCAAATGTTGAAGATACCTCAATATTCCATATTCTAGGAGTCTGCAGTAGAATAGAAAGGGTAAATATACAAGCAAACAAATTACAAAACAACGTAAGTGTTGAAACAGGGGTACATAAAATGTGTACCATGAAAACAAAGACA
>NW_012109430.1:320537-334859 GCF_000951045.1 Mandrillus leucophaeus | reverse complement strand
CCTGTAGTCCCAGCTACTCAGGAGGCTGAGGTTGGAAGATCCCCTTGAGCCTGGGAGACAGAGATTGCAATGAGCTGAGATTGCACCACACTCCAACCTGTGTGACAGAGTGAGACCCCATCTCAAGAAAAAAAATAAAATTAAAAGGCTTTCTCTTAATGTTTGGCCCATGTCTCTCATGTCTTTCATGTCTATACGCCTTGGAGGAGTGGTTTATGTTCACCATCAACAGTCCTCTCTGCTCTTAAGCAAATAAGAGCAATAACAATAGCAACATCAACTGCAATAGTAATAACTAACATAGATTGAGCAATTACTAGATGTCAGACAATATTCTGTATATGCTCTGGCTTATCAATCTTCTCACCAACAATCCACAGTATAGGTACTATTACTATTCCTTTTCTTACCGATGAGAAGCGTAGTAACCAATCCTGAGTAACTGAGTCTTAGAAAATGAGCCTTAGAGAGGTAATCAAAAAGAGCTACTCCCTAGGGAACATCAGCCAAAGATGCCTCTGCCATCACACTGATGGCTACACACTGAGGTCCTCCAATGTAAATAATTGCAGAACTGACTCTTCTAAACTCCAAGCCCATCTGTGAACTTTCTACAGGGCACTTCCACTAGAATAATATGCTCGAAATCCCAACTTGCTATGCATAAAACTAGACCTGTAATCACTGCCCCCTTCAGTCTCCCCAAACAAACAAACAATTAACAAAAAAACAAACAAAAAACCTTCCAGTAATCTGCACTAAGTACTTGAAAGTAAATTGTGACTCTTTCTTAGCTTGCTTTCTTCCTTCCTCAAACTCTACTACCACCTGTCCTTCATGACCCATGAGATTATCTCCAAAATCTCTGTCTTAGCCATGCTTTCCTTTCTCTTCACTGCCCAAATACAGCCCCACGTCATCTCTGGACTCTATCATTACTTTGTATCATTACATCACTTCAATCTTTAACTTCTCCATTTCCTCCTCAATACACTAGTCACAGCCATCTTTCCTCTATAGCTCTGATCTGGTCATGGTCATCCCCATGCTTAAAAACCTTTAAAGCTTAGCTCAAATGTTATATCTGAAATTTTCCAATTGTTCTCCCTGACAGAAGGAGAATCAGTTATTACTACCATCGGAGTATTCTCATCTTCATTCATACGCTAAGAAACCATTTAACACATTTATGTTGTGTAGTTGCGTATGTTGTGTCTCTCCACTCTTAGCCCAGATTGTGCCGGCTTTGATGGTAAGGATAGGACTATATTCACTGTTGTATATTCAACATCAAGCATAATGCTTAGCATCCATGTTAAATACATGTTTGTCTAATACATCTATTTAGAAATTACTAGATGATAATTATATAGTGGCATGCTCATGTTCTGAAACAAGCTCTAATCACACTTTCTTTTTCAAATATAAAGACATTCATAAGGCATTTTACTACAAGTATCTCACTGGAAGGAAAATTATAGTGAGAAAATGCCTGGGATTTCTAGCCTCAAGAAGAAGATAGAAGATGCCAGTTCTCACAGAAACTTTTCTACAAAGAGACTTTTTCAGACCATGCTTATATTCTGCAACTGGGAAGAGGTTAGATAACTAGCAGATAACTGTTCTATGCATTCTCATTCTGAAGACTTCTCTGAATGTTTCTCAGGTTTCTTCATCTATCTCTTCTTGCTTTATCCTACACACACACACACACACACACACACACTCTCTCTCTCTCTCTCTCTCTTTCTCTCTCTCTCTCTCTCTCTCATCATTGAGAATGTTAATAGCCTTTATAGAAGTCAATATCCTGCCATCAGACTCTCACATGGACTACAGCACAGGTCTAGCAGGTGAGTCATTATAGTGCTGGTTATGGAAACAGATGCAAACCTTTCCCGGGGACATCAGCTGGTATGCAAAAGGACAGAATGTGGCCTTAAGATGAAACTGAATGCAAAGTCAAATTTAATTTAACTTATATTTTATTTATGATTCAATGAATTAATAATCAAGGATATTTGCATGGGCAAGTTTTTAAAGGAACATTCTTTGATTGAGTTAGTATTTTCCTTCAGAAGATATTTAAAATATTAGCATAATAGAGCACACTGAAGTACAATCCAAAAACTCATTCGTGAAAATTATTTATACTGTAGGCAGGTATTACCAATCCAAATTAGTGAATATGTAGCAAGTGATACATGCTACCTTATACACCCTAAAGTCTATTGTGAGAAATTTCATTTTGATTGGAATTTTCTTGTAGTAAAATTATATTAAAAATATGAACTTGATTGGTCCAAAAGTTTCTAAGCTTAGGCAATATCCGTAAGCATTGTTTTTCTAATTCATGTCCAAGAAGCCTTTTCAAGTGAGAATCTACTAAGGTTTAAGAGTAATGAAGTGGGTAGGAATAAGCAAACACTGTGTATCAGGAAACTGAGGCATACGCCAGTAGTTCTTGATTTCTAAAAAGATGCAACTAATACCACTAATACATTTGAAGCCTCCTTGAGCCACCCCAAACATTTAATTCTTGTGCAACATGTATATGTCCAGATCTTTCCTTTGCAATTATTTTTATACGCATTCATATACAGAAATAAATGACCATTTTAAGGTCTTTATATTATGCTGAACAATATTCTGAAGCTTATTTTTGACTTCATCTTGTCTGTGGTTGAGAAAAAACTGGCCAAAAGTTAAACCCCAATTCTGCCCCTTTATCACCTATGTTACCCCAGGCGAGTCACTTCAGTTCCTCTCTCAGTTTTTCATCTGGAAGATGGGAATAATGATAATATTACCTCTCTCATAGGGTTTTGTATGAAAGGTTTAAATGAAAATTCTTTAGAACGGTGTGTGATATACAACATAAAATCTATATGTGTTGGCTAGTTAGTATTATAAGATGCTATCATCTCCCTATTCTTCTTAATTTCCATATATTACTACAAATCCTGGAATCCCTAGGAATCTCCTTCATCTGGAAACCCTGGAGATCTTGTCTATCTCATGCCTTTAAATGCCATTCACACACTGATGGCTCTCAGGATTACGTCTTTGATCCAGACCTTTCCCCAAACTGCAGACTCACATATAAGAATGCCTATCCTAACAAGATGTCTAATAGACATCTCAGACACATTATGTCTAAACCTGTACTTCTGACCTTCCTCCCAGCCAGCCACTCACTTGTTCTCCTTGCTGATCAGGCTAAAGCCCTTGGAATTCTCTCCTACTCTTTTCTATCTCTCTCTTTTCACAACCTATTTATCTGTCAGGAAATACTGGTGGCCCTGTCTACCATATGTGTACATCCAGCAACCAAGCTCTTTTCACATCAACCATCACAGCTCTGGTCACAGCTACAATCTTTCTTACTTGGTTATTCACAATAGCCTCCTAACTGCTTCCCCTGCTTCCAACCATGCCCTCCTTTCAGTGAGTTCTCTACACAACATCAGCATGATTCTATTAAAACATAAAGCTGGGCATAGTAGCTCATGCCTGTAATCCCAGCACTTTGGGAAGCCAAGGCAGGAGGATTCCTTGAGCCTAGAGTTCAAGACCAGCCTCAGCCGTGTAGAGAGATCCCATCTCTACTAAAATTTTTTAAAAATTAGCTGAGTGTGGTGGTGTGTGCCTTCAGTTCCAGCTACTTGGGAGGCTGAGGTAGGAGGATTACTTGAGCATGGGAGGTCAAGACTGCAGTGAGCTATGATCACTCCACTGCACTCTATCCTGGGCAATGAACCAAGACCCCATCTAAAATAATAATAATAAAGCAGACATGTCATTCTTCTACTCAAAACTCTGCAATAGCACCCCCTCGTTCAAAGTTAGAGCCAAAGTCCTCACAACACCTACAAAGCTAACCCACAAAATTACCTTTGTGCTCACTTTGCTCAAGTTAGATGGCCTCCTTGCTGTTCCACAAACCACCACACATGCTTTCACCACAGGATCATTGCACTTATTTGAACTCAAGTAGATGCTTTTTCTCCGAATATCCACAAGATTGCCTCCCTTACCTCCTTTAGGGATTTGTTCAAAGGTTACCTTCTGATTGAGGCCTCCCTGATCATACTATTTAAAATCTCAAACCACCTTTCACATGTCCCTACCCTGACTCTGCATTTCCTGTTGTCTTTTTCTCCATAATATTTATTACTATTTTTCTTAGTACTTTACTTTTTAAAATTTTGTTTCTTGCCTACATCCCACCTACTAGAATGTAAGCTCCCAAGGGCAGATATTTTTCTTTGTTTAGTTCAATGCTTTATCTTCAGTGCCTAGAAGAGTGCCTGACACATGCTAGCTACTCACAGATAACAATAATAATAAATATAAATAAATATTTGAAAAATAAAATAAGTCAAAGCACTATACGTTATTCATCCATTATTCCCTTGATGAGTAAAAATGTAAATTGTTTCCTAAAATGTACACATCTATATGAGTGTTTCCCTAGAATATATATCACAAAGTGGAAAGGCAGGGTCGAATATTTGTACAAATTAATTGTAACACTTATTACCCACTAAGCTTCCAAAAAGTCTGTAACACCTAATGTTTTCTTTTTTTTTTGAGACGAAGTCTCACTCTGTCTCCAGGCTGGAGTGCAATCTTGGCTCACTGCAACATCTGCCTCCCTGGTTCGAGCAATTCTCCTGCCTCAGCCTCCCGAGTAGCTGGGACTACAGGCACTCTCCACCATCCCCAGCTAATTTTTGTATTTTTAGTAGAGATGGGGTTTCACCATCTTGGCCAGGATGGTCCCCATTTCTTGACCTCAGGTGATCCACCCACCTCAGCCTCCTAAAGTGCTGTGATTACAGGTGTTGAGCCACCACTCCTGGCCAACAACTTGCATTTTCAAAGAACAATATATAAAAGCACTCCTTCAAAATTCACCTCTCATAATTGTATATTTTAATCTACAGTTCCTTTTGCTTGGAAAGTCCTTTTTGTCCTCAACCGCCTGTGTCTCCAGGGTGAAATAATACACATCTTTCAAAACCCAGCTGAATCACCATGTCCTGGAGGTAATCAATCTACTCTTTCTATTCTGAGTAGGGCCCAGAAATCTGAATTTTTATTCAGCACCTCAGATGATTCTAACTTTACTGATTCACAGAACACACCTTACAGAATATAGTTATTAAGAAATACTAAGGCAAGCATACTAGGACCAAGCATTGAAGACTTATATCCTTACATACTACCAACCATTCTTATAGGTAGGTATGTTACAATCTGGGTTTATTAATCTTCCCAAAAACTCATGAATATCAGCTAATTGACTTAGTAAAGTATACCTGAGATTAAAGAATTTATTGAATATAATTTCTCCCAGTTAAATTAAGCCAAATAACTCAGATAAAGTTTCTTGCTATATTGCTGTGTCTCAACTTACTGAAGTATGAGTCAGAAGAATTTATACAGCTTTCACATGGGAAGAAATAGGGGCATATGGGAAGGGAGCATGTTGTCCAATACCTGCATAGCCCAGACACACAGAATAGCTGGAAAATATGATCTCATCAATCCCCATTTTATAAAGGTGGAAACTAAGGTTTAGGGTGGTCAAGAAATTCACTCAAGGACGTACCCTCTTAGTAACTGATGAAATTCAGATTTGTTTACCTAGGTCTTTCTGGCAACAAAATTCATGCTTTTTTCCCAATATGACAGATTGCCTCCCATATACCCCCAAAAGTACAATTGTGTATGTAAAAAATAATTTGTGTTTCTTGAAAAATGAGAATAATAGTAACTCACACATGAGAATTTAAGCAAGTAAGCCTAAAGTGCTAAGTGTATCACTTGCCACTCAACAAACCTTGGATATTATTAGCTACTGTTAATACATCGCAGTGTAGTCAAGTAATCAATATAGATATCTAAAATTTCCATTCTTGTACAACCAGAAATAACACTCAATATGCTTAGGTACCATGGGCCAAGCCTGTAAAAGCTTGGAATTTGACTTAAACTGTGTTAATAAACAGAAATTCAGCTTGTGTTTATTTGGTGTTGCATAACAATTATCTGAATAAAATCTTCAGGGAACTAGCAAATTGGCATTTTGAGTGAGAATAGAAATTTGTGATCTTCTTATCCAAGTTAGGAAACTTGTCACATGTTCTTTCTACTTTGCATAACAAGACATGCAACATGCAATATTACATGTATCTGTATAACAAGATTGCTTATTTAGTATTATAATTAGTCCCTTATTTTTTTATTCTCCATGTAATAGCTATAACAGATTTGCCTTTTTACACTAATGGATTGAGATACTGTAAGTAGTCATGATTATAATAAATTGGTATTTGTTTTCATAGGAAAAGATCTTATAAAATATTAGTGGTAGAATCAAAGTTAATGCTCTTGTAAAAACACAAAGATATATGTGTACATTGATATACCTTTAATAAAGATACTATAAGAAAAATGTATTACACCATCGTTTTCAAGTAGTCTAAAATTTTTTTTCTGGTAAAACCTATTATTCACCAGAAGACATGATTAAGCAACTGAATTAAAATACTGCTTGATCTGGTTAATTTTAATGTATATGTGCTACATATTGAATATTTTTGGATTAAAGAAAATTATTTAACTTAGGTTTGAGAAAGCATGTAAGTATATATATCCTGACACCAAAAAGTTTGAAGAAAGAGACATCATATTTATACTTCATTAAGTGGTAATGACTATGGTGTCCTGTGACTTTTTGGAAAGCTGAAGTATTTTGAGATCTATTTTTCAGAAGGATAATATATGATTTGAATTAAGTCAAGGAAATAACAGTTAGTGGTATGAAGTTACCATTCTTGTTGAGATGCCAAAAACATAAATCAGCTGTCTGAGATCTTATAAACCATAGAAGACAGCCTCAAAAGTGTGTTAGCCTCAACTTCAGAAGCAAGCTTGTCTAATACAAAGCATGTGTAAAAGCAAATAATTCATCTTTAGTTTCCAATTATTTTAATATCTAAACTTCCTTATTAAACATAACTCTAAGAAGACTAAACTTTTCATATTCTTAGCTACTATTAAATATAAATTCTTTTCATCCATTACCTCAAAATACCTTGGAAAATGAATAAATGCTATTCAAGACCTAGTTCATTCATTTTATCTAACTTTATTTTCCATGCAATGTGTTTCTTCGCTTAACTTTCAAATTGTAAAATGTTATAATAAAGCAAATTTATATTAGAACACTAGGTTGCTTTTATAAACAGTAAGTTTCTCAGTTGTCACTATGGAGGACAAATGGGGTATCAAATTAAATTTTGATATTTTTTTATAAGACCCACACTTACATTTCAGTGACTTTCATTCAAACTCACTACTGCTGAATTGCAAAATGTTGTCTTTGTCCTTAAGACCATGACAGAGAACTTTATCTGCATTCAAATTGCCTGCTGGTTTGTGGTATTTCAATAATAAAACAGCAGGACTGAAGGCTCATGATGAGAAATCTGACTAATTACCTGTTAGATGATAGATGGTTGTAACTCGGCAGTGCCAGTCACTGAAAACAAAACACTTCGAGATATCAATCAGCTTCGTGACAAATCCAATTTCCCTCACATTTGGTGGACAATAGATGGGAATTTTAACCCTATATCTATATAGCATGGAGTTTTAACTTTAAAATATGCATAATGATATTTTAATAAAGTACATTTTTAGGTAACTTAGTATTTAAATACCTGACATATTCATATTTCAAATCTCTCAGCTCTTAAAAAGATACATGGTGGAATAATTGACATTGTAAATCTGTATTGTGTTCTATTGCAGAGGGTAAGGTGTGCTTAATAGTAGTTTCCTTATTTTCTTTCTACATTTACATTTAACTCAAATTATTTGCAACATCTCTATTGATTGTGTTCATCCTTTTTTTTTAATTTTGTAATAAATGAATTGGATGAACATTCTACATGAGATTCGAAAAACAGAATGACCAATTAACACTGCCACATACCAGCATGTGGGCAGAGTTAAAGCAAAGAGAGATTGAAGCATGGAAATTGAAAGTAGGCCCAGAGAAACACCTTGTTCTCCCTTATAAGGAGTGATTACATCATCAACATTTGAAAGTTATGGTTAACTCTAATAAGTTATAAAATTCAATATCTTAATCTGTGTTAAAACCAAGAAAATTAATGATGGCAGAAGAATGAAGAGAGGAAGATTGTTTGCTTACTGTTTATAAAAGAAGAATGATTTTGTCTGCAAAGATTGAAAAGTTTGACAGTGTGTAGTCTGAAACCAGGCACTTTCAAATGTTGTTAGTGAAAGAGTACATTGAAGCAACTTCATTAAAGGAGAATTTGGTGATAACTATAAAAATTAAAATGCTTAGAGGCAACAATCAACTTTAGGAATGTCTCCAATAATTATCCTCATACATCTGTATGAATGCTCACTGCAGTATTATTATCTTCAGTAAGAAAAAAAAAGTTTTTTAACTGAAAATAAGGTTCTTCCATAGGACATTTTTTTCAATAAAGTATGTAAATTTATTTAAAAATTGCTAAGAGCATAAATTTTAAATGTTCTCACTGCAAAAATAAAAGTTTATGAGGTGATGGATGTGTTAATTAGCTTGATTTAATCACAATATGTGTGTGTATATATAAGCATTACTTTGTACACCATAAATATATACAATTTGTATTTATCAACAAAAAATCTTAAAATATGTAATCAGAACCTAAAAATAAATATTTATCTTAATAAAAAATAAATAAGGCCGGGCGCGGTGGCTCACGCCTGTAATCCCAGCAGTTTGGGAGGCCGAGGCGGGCGGATCACAAGGTCAGGAGATAGAGACCACGGTGAAACCCCGTCTCTACTAAAAATACAAAAAATTAGCCGGGCGCGGTGGCGGCGCCTGTAGTCCCAGCTACTTGGGAGGCTGAGGTAGGAGAATGGCGTGAATCCGGGAGGCGGAGCTTGCAGTGAGCCGAGATTGCGCCACTGCACTCCAGCCTGGGCGACAGAGCGAGACTCCGTCTCAAAAAAAATAAATAAATAAATACATAAATAAATAATAAATAGATAAAAAGTAAAGTATGTACATCTATACAATAGAATACTATGTGGCCAAACATAGTTTTTAAAAAGAATGTGGTAGACATATATGTGCTATCTTGGAATAATAGCCAAGACACACTTTACATGAAAATAAGCCAGATACATCTGAGCCTCTGGAAAGGATATAAATTAAAGTATATAAATGCAAATATATTTTTGATTATAAATATAAAATTTATGGATTGATACACAAGAAAATGCTAGCTGTTGTTGCCTTCGGGAAAGAAGTTTAGACAACTAAGGTAGAGGGCTTTAACTTTCAATTTTGTACTCTCTTGTGTTGTTTAAAATTATATTATATTCTTTGTCTCTTTTTCAGTAACAAATAAATGAGCAAGTGAAGAAAGCATATGTACAATCATACTGACATATATGCACATAGGAGAGTGTGTTTAACTCTAAATTCCAACCCCTTCTAGCTGTTGCAAAGTAAAAATTGGGGGGAAGAAGGCAGTTAAATTTTTTAAAGTAGCCTGAACTCTGCAGTTTCCTAACATAACTACGAGAACAGAAACAAAAGACGTGGCCCAAGTTGACACTAATAAGCTGAACTTGAACTTGGCCATGCCCTGAGGCTGACTACTTGGCTGTATTCTAGTCTGACTAAGAATTGACTGAGTGACTGAGGACTACAGTACCTAATTTAAAACACCTGGGAGAATGAAAGGTCACTCTGGCAGAGAAGCACATCACACTTACAATCCATCTGCCTAGCCAGGCAAAGCAGGAGATGTACAAGGACTAGATATTTAGAAAAGTTCAAAAATAGGAAACTCATTCTCAACTGATTCCACGGTGGAATACTATAAAGGTATTGGAGACAGACACCTTCTTTTCCCATGGCAGTAAAACACATGTTGGTACACACACATGCATGCACACACTCAGCACTTTGTCCTTTCTTGTACTCCTTGTAGGATTAGAAGAAGACACCTGCAAAAGTCAGAGAAAATCCAGAAATGATAAATGCATTGTCAGGGCTAGCTTTACAAATAGAAGGGATAAGTCTTCAAACAACACATGATTAAGAAGCTTTTAATCTTCATTCATATATATATATATATATATGTTGAATATATAATTGTATATTAAACATGTTGAATATATTTAAATATATTATGCTTATAATATGATTTTAATATTTAAATATATTAACATATATATGAATAACGAAGTGCAGACAACAGACATGAACTCCAGGAGGAAAGAGGAGATTTGAAACAAAATCTTTACTTGTTTCCAAATATTACCCAAGGCCTATCCTGGCCAAAAAATTGTAGGTACAGTAAGACTACAGATACTTGTATCAATAACTAGAAAAAGAATAATTTCTTTACTTTGTAATATCCTTTTTTCAAATTTATATATATATATCTATATGTATATACATATACACACACACACACACGTATGTGTTTTTCCAAATGTTTTTAAGGATTATGAAAACTAAAAAGCAACACAAAATGATATTAAACAGGAAAAATATGCTGGGCGTGGTGGCTCACACCTGTAATTCCAGCACTTTGGGAGCCTGACGAGGGTGGATTACAAGGTCAAGAGATGGAAATCATCCTGGCCAGCATGGTGAAACCCTCTCTCTACTAAAAATACAAAAATTAGCTGGGCATGGTGACGTGCACCTGTTGTCCCAGCTAGTTGGGAGGTTGAGGCAGGGGAATTGCTTGAACATGGGAGGCAAATGTTGCAGTGAGCTAATATCATGCCATTGCACTCCAGCCTGGTGACAGAGCAAGACTCCATCTCAAAAAAAAATAATAATCATAATCATATGCCATATGAGGATGTAAGCAACTGGTACTCTCTTACAGTACCGGTGAAAAATTAAAATGGTACATTTTTGTAGTTTTCACAAAATTAAACCTATAATTGCCATATCAACCAACAATTCAACTCTAAAATATCTATCCCCCACCCCAATGAAAATAGATATCTAACGAAGACTGGTATCAAAATGTCTGTAGCACATTTATTCTTAACAACTTAAAACTGGAAACAACCCAAATAGCCATCAACAAGTATATGGAGAAACAAATTTTATATTCATACAACTGAATACTACACAGCAATAAAAAGAATCAAATGCTGATATAAACAGCAACATCATGTGGAGCAGATGAAACTAAACGCAAAATAATACACACTATATGTTTGCATTGATATGAAACTCTAGAAAAGGTAAAACTAATTTAGTTACACAAAGCATATCAGGGTTTGCTGAATCCAGGGTTTCAGAGAATTCATTAGAATAAAGTGATGAAATGTTTTTCTATATCTTGATTGTGGAGATTGTTACATAGGTATATAAATTTGCCAAAACTTTATGAAACTTTTACAAATGTGCACTTAAAATGGGTTTATTGTATATATATTATACTTCAATATAGTTAATTTTTAAAACAAGCAAAATATGGCAATGCTAATATTTTAAACTGTGCAGAAATTATCTAATTGGATAGTTCAGCGGCGATTGGGAAGAAAAATGGATTAATAAATTATTTATTGAGTAGAATCAGTAAAATGAAACTGGTGGAATTGCGGCTAAAATTTTTCTGTAATTTATTGAGAGCCCTATTAATGTTGCTAATATTTTAAATGTTTACTATGTATAAAATTATAACACATAGGTACTTACTTATATTATGGTGAGCAAGTGCATAGAAATAAAACTTAATTTTTCCTATGTATATTTTAAGTCAACAGATATTTGGAGAGTCTACCATATTTAAACTATCTTGCCACATTGATACAGAGATATAAAAGATTGAGATTCTGGTCTCAAGATGCTTTCAATCTAGTATGAGAGATATATGTTCATCAAGAATACATTTAATAATTTAGTGGAGTTTGAAATGGATAAAGTGTAGTTCTTAATATTAAGCTACATATAGCATATGCTTTTACAAAATTTTGAAGTTGGACCTGTGTGAAGATTGAATAAGGGCCGGGGGTGGGGGAAGGAAGTGCAAGTGGAGATTTACCAACATATAAAGAAAAGAAAAAAACAATGTAAGACTCAATAAAAGAGAAAATACTAACATAAGTTATTGAATAATATCATTTCTAGAAAAGAAAAATATAAATAAAACACAGAAGGAAATCAAAGAGTAGTAGAAATGTAAGACTTTTTACCCAGGGTTCCCAAATAGAAAAAATATAAACTAATAAGACAAGTTTATTTGAAGAAGCAATTATTTGTATTATCAAATTATATATGCATGTATTATATAATGTGCAGTCATAGACATATATTAAAAAATTAATCCAAAGGTTAAATCCAAGAAACCCTAACACAATAAAATTATTTTGAGCTCTTAAAAAAGTTACCCAAGTTTAACAAAGAAGGAAACAACAGACACTGGGCTCTACTTGAGGGTGGAGGATGGGAGGAGGGAGAGGAGCACAAAAGATACCTACTGGGTACTGGGCTTAATACCTGGATGTTGAAATAATATATACAACAGATTCCCATGACACGTGTTTACCTATGCAACAAACCTTCATATGTACTCCCAAACTTAAAATAAAAGTTAAAAGAAAAAGTTTTCCAAGTTTAAAGACCATGCTCGTTTTCTGTGATTATTTACAACTCAGTTTCTCAAAGACATGGTTACCAGAATACATGTACCTAGCCAAAAATGTCAAAGTAACAACAGATAACAGAGATCTTCATAGAATTGGAATCTGGGAAGAATCTTCCAAGTGTATAACATGTGAATGATATAAATTCACCAAAAATCATCCAAGAGAAAACCCAATGAGCAAATCAAGATTTGACAAGATAGATGTAATTGAAGGACTAGAAAAACATAAAGTTCAAAATTATTTGTCCTTGTTAGTCACAAATATTATTTCATATCCCCTAAGCAGCAACAAATATTTAATGACTTCTAAACGAATCTCAAGAAATACTCATGAAGTGCCTCTGTACTATGATTGGGGAATAAAAGCACAGGCTCATGGTGGACAGTGAAGAAGGGAAAAAGGCTAAAAGGAAATCAAGGTGTTGTGAAAAATAAGGATAGTTTGAAATTGAGTGGGTTAACATTTAAATGTTCAATAGTAGATTGTTACAAAGAAAATATTGGTTTAAAGGGCATAAGAAATTATGGATGAAATGATATGAACTCTGGGATTTTCCCAAAAGTAATATAGGAAAGGGGAGTAGGGTGAGAGTATGAAAGAAATATGAGTGGCCATTAGTCGACGGTTGTTGAAGTTTGATGAATATTAATACACGGGGGCTGTTATATTATTCATCCAGTTTTTTAATTTTTTATTTATTGTTTCTTTTTTTTGAGAGAGGATCTTGCTCTGTCACTCAGGCTGGAGTCGCAGTGGTATGATCATAGCTCACCAGAGCCTTGACCTCCGGGGCTCCAGCAATTCTCCCACTTCAGCCTCCTGAGACTGATGGAGTCTGCAGGCATGTGCCACCACCCCCAGCTAAGTTTTTTGTATTTTTTGTAGAGATGGGGTCTCACTTTGTTGCCCAGGCTGGTCTCAAACTCCTGAGTTCAAACAATCCTCCTGCCTTGGCATCCCAAAGTGCTAAAATTACAAGTTGTTTTTCTATATTTAAAATGCTCCATGACAGCTTTTTAGAATGGAACAAATAAGAAAGTAAGTAATAAATGAGGAAGGGAGACAAAAAGGACAATTTAAGATGTCTTTATAATTGACTGTCCATACTAGAACAGGTTGGGAATGAAAGGGAGAAGGATTAATAGTTCTAACTTCTATCAGCTTAAGCCAGGGTTGTCTTCAGCAGTTTAGGATATATGGTCACTCTACTTTTAACCATCAGGTTTCAAACATCAGGCTACTTGGGATTAAACATTTTAACAAAACAGAAAATGGACAGAACGACTTGGAATTGACAACACTTAGATCATCAGCAGCCAGTTCTTCTTTAAGTCTGTGTGAAGAACTAGTTTCAAATTATTGTCATGATTATTGATCCTTCTCAGCTACATAAGTTGAAAACTGCTTACCGGGGATTGAATCTAGCCTGCAGAAGTGTGTGTGTTGTGGCTGCAATGTACTGGGCAGAGGGCTTAAAAAAAAAAAAAAAAAAAAACAAAAATTGAATTAGTTGACACTTCCAAGCTGAAAGATATCATATTAAAATCTTCCCTTAAAAAACTTGACAGTGTTAGTGCTAGGTGGGCATTGTCACAT
>NW_012109430.1:315125-316132 GCF_000951045.1 Mandrillus leucophaeus | reverse complement strand
TGCAGAAGCTCTTTAGTTTAATTAGATCCCATTTGTCAATTTTGGCTTTTGTTGCCGTTGCTTTTGGTGTTTTAGACATGATGTCCATGCCCAGGCCTATGTCCTGAATGGTATTGCCTAGGTTTTCTTCTAGGGTTTTTATGGTTTTAGGTCAAACATTTAAGTCTTTAATCCATCTTGAATTAATTTCGGTATAAGGTGTAAGGAAGGGATCCAGTTTCAGCTTTCTACGCATGACTAGCCAATTTTCCCAGCACTATCTATTAAATAGGGAATCCTTTCTCAACTGCTTGTTTTTGTCAGGTTTGTCAAAGATCAGATGGTTGTAGATGTGCAGTATTATTCCTGAGGGCTCTGTTGTATTCTATTGGTCTATATCTCTGTTTTGGTACCAGTACCATGCTGTTTTGGTTACTGTAGCCTTGTAGTATAGTTTGACACAGGTAACGTGATGCCTCCAGGTTTGTTCTTTTGGCTTAGGATTGACTTGGCAATGTGGACTCTTTTTTGGTTCCACACAAGCTTTAAAGTAGTTTTTTCCAGCTCTGTGAAGAAAGTCATTTGGTAGCTTGATGGGGATGGCCTTGAATCTACAAATTACCTTGGGCAGTATAACCATTTTCACAATATTGATCCTTCCTGTTCATGAACATGGAATGTTCTTCCATTTGTTTGTGTCTTCTTTTATTTCGTTGAGCAGTGGTTTGTAGTTCTCCTTGAAGAGATCTTTCACATTCCTTGTAAGTTGGATTCCTAGGTATTTTATTCTTTTTGTAGCAATTGTGAATGGGAGTTCACTCATGATTTGGCTTTCTGTCTGCTATTGGTGTACAGGAATATTTGTGATTTTTGCACATTGATTTTGTATCCTGAGAATTTGCTGAAGTTGCATATCAGCTTAAAGAGATTTGGGGCTGAGACGATGGGGTTTTCTAAATATACAATCATGTCTTCTGCAAACAGGGACAATTTGACTTCCTCTTTTCCTAATTGAATACCCTTTATTT
>NW_012109430.1:314553-314900 GCF_000951045.1 Mandrillus leucophaeus | reverse complement strand
GAATGCTTCCAGTTTTTGCCCATTCAGTATGATATTGGCTGTGGGTTTGCCATAAATAGCTCTTATTATTTTGAGATATGTTCCATCAATACCTAATTTATTGAGAGTTTTTAGCATGAAGGGCTGTTGAATTTTGTCAAATGCCTTTTCTGCATCTGTTGAGATAATCATGTCATTTTTGTCTTTGGTTCTGTTTATATGCTGGATTATGTTTATTGATTTGTGTTACTTTGAACCAGCTTTACATTGCAGGGATGAAGCCCACTTGATCATGGTGGATAAGCTTTTTGATGTGCTGCTGGATTCAGTTTGCCAGTATTTTATTGAGGATTTTTGTATCGATGTTC
>NW_012109430.1:311089-312263 GCF_000951045.1 Mandrillus leucophaeus | reverse complement strand
TTGAATTAGTTGACACTTCCAAGCTGAAAGATATCATATTAAAATCTTCCCTTAAAAAACTTGACAGTGTTAGTGCTAGGTGGGCATTGTCACATGTCAACAACTGACTGCAGCACAGCATCCTCTCTCCAGTTTTCCTCACTTCTTACCTCTCCCTAGTGATCTCTAATGCTGAGAAGCTTTGCTTGTTTTCCTTCTTTGGCTCCTACAGGCGTCTGGGTTTTCAACCTTTACTCTACATCATTGTGTCAATGCTCTCGACATTGACACAATGAAAGTGAGGCAGGCTGCAGAAGCTGTCATTTTATAAGTAATTTGAAATATAAATCAACGAATCTAAACAAATAATTTGGGTATTTTTTAAGACTTGTAGGGTATATATTGTACTACAATTGTTTTTTGTTTTGTTTTGTTTTATACTTTAAGTTCTAGGGTACATGTGCACAACATGCAGGTTTGTTACATATGTATACATGTGCCATGTTGGTGTGCTGCAGCCATTAACTCGTCATTTACATTAGGTATATCTCCTAATGCTATCCCTCCCCGCTATCCCCACCCCACGACAGGCCCCAGTGTGAGATGTTCCCCTTCCTGTGTCCAAGTGTTCTCATTATTCAATTCCCACCTATGAGTGAGAACATGCGGTGTTTGGTTTTTTGTCCTTGTGATAGTTTGCTGAGAATGATGGTTTCCAGCTTCATCCGTGTCCCTACAAAGGATATGAACTCATCCTTTTTTATGGTTGCATAGTATTCCATGGTGTATATGGGCCACATTTTCTTAAACCAGTCTATCATTGATGGACATTTGGGTTGGTTCCAAGTAGAAATGTAGAGATCTGCTATTGTGAATAGTGCCACAATAAACATACGTGTGCATGTGTCTTTATAGCAGCATGATTTATACTCCTTTGGGTATATATCAAGTAACGAGATGGCTGGGTCAAATGGTATTTCTAGTTCTAGATCCTTGAGGAATCACCACACTGTCTTCCACAGTGGTTGAATAGTGTACAGAACCCCAAAGTAACAGTGTACAAGTGTTCCTATTTCTCCACATCCTCTCCAGCACCTGTTGTTTCCTGACTTTTTAATGATCGCCATTCTAATTGGTGTGAGATGGTGTCTCATTGTGGTTTTGATTTGCAGTTCTCTGATGGCCAGTGATGATG
>NW_012109430.1:294353-300439 GCF_000951045.1 Mandrillus leucophaeus | reverse complement strand
TTTGGTGTGGATGTCCTTTCTGTTTGTTAGTTTTCCTTCTAACAGTCAGGACCCTCAGCTGCAGGTATGTTGGAGTTGGCTGGAGATCCACTCCAGACCCTGTTTGCCTGGGTATCAGCAGCAGAGACTTCAGAACAGCAAATATTGCTGAACAGTAAATGTTGCTGCCTGATCGTTCCTCTGGAAGCTTCCCCTCAGAGAGATACCCGGCCGTGTGAGGTGTCAGTCTGCCCCTACTCGGGGTTGCCTCCTAGTTAGGCTATTCAGGGGTCAGGCACTCACTTGAGGAGGCAGTCTGTCCGTTTTCAGTTCTCAAACTCCATGCTGGGAGAACCACTACTCTCTTCAAAGCTGTCAGACAGGGACATTTAGTCTGCAGAGGTTTCTGCTGCCTTTTATTCAGCTATGCCCTGTCCCCAGAGGTGGAGCCTACAGAGGCAGGCAGGCCTCCTGGAGCTGTGGTGGACTCCACCCAGTTCCAGCTTCCTGGCTGCTTTGTTTACCTACTCAAGTCTCAGCCATGGTGGGTGCCCCTCCCCCAGCCTCACTGCTGCCTTGCAGTTGGATCTCAGACTGCTGTGCTAGCAATGAGGTAGGCTCCATGGGCATGGGACCCCCCTAAGCCAGGCGTGAGATATAATCGCCTGGTGTACCATTTGCTGAGACCATTGGGAAAGCACAGTATTAGGGTGGGAGTGACCCAATTTTCCAGGTGCCATCTGTCACAGATTCCCTTGGCTAGGAAAGGGAATTCCCTGACCCCTTGCACTTCCCAGGTGAGGCAATGCCTTGTACTGCTTTGGCTCATGCTCGGTGGGCTGCACCCACTGTCCTGCCCCCACTGTCCAACAAGCCCCAGTGAGATGAACCCAGTACCTCAGTTGGAAATGCAGAAATCACCTGTCTTCTGTGTTACTCATGCCAGGAGCTGTAGACTGGAACTGTTCCTATTTGGCCATTTTGGAACCCACTTTCTGTACTACAATTGTTTAAATAAACCTGACAGAAGCAGCTAATTCAATTTGAAAATTTATATTTAATTTGTCTACATTTCAAATTGTTTCATAATTCCCAAGGAAATTTAGCTTGAATTTATATGAGTTCAGAGCTCTCTTACTAAAAATGACAATAGCCAATCTATAGTCCATTGGCAACATACGTAGTTCTAATCTACAGCCCACTGGCAACATACAGTTAGAGGCCCTGGCCCAATAACTGCTACTTACCTGCTTTTTTCAATAAGCTCAGAACATCAATGGGTGTGCAACTGTTGGCAAATCTTTATTAATTACAAGGCTTATAAGCTGCTGTGCAATGTGGAAGTTTGGGGAGAGAGCTCCATTCTGAAGAAAGAGTTCATAAATAAATGGGGTTTCCAATGACAAAGCATTCCAAAATAAGATAAGTTGTTTTGACAGTAGAGAGAATACCATAGGAAAGCAAGGATGCTCATCATGGACACTGGTGTCCAAACAACAAATAAAAACAAAAGCCTTTCAGCTGAGCATGGTGGCTCATGCCTGTAATCCCAGCACTTTGCAAGGCCAAGGCAGGTGGATCCCTTGGGGTCAGGATTTTGAGAACAACTTGGCCAACATGGAAAACCCCATCTCTACTTAAAATACAAAAAGCAGCTGGGCCTGGTGACGCACACCTGTAGTCCCAGCTACTCAGGAGACTGAGGCAGGAGAATCGCTTGAACAAAGGAGGTGGAAGTTGTGGTAAGCTGAGTTTGCACCACTGCACTCCAGCCTGGGCCGTAGAGCATGGCTCCTTTATTTTTTTTTCTTAAATGCTTTCAGTCTCAGAGGCTTTCAGTCTCTAGGATAGGCCAGGCACGGTGGGTCACATCTGTAATCCCAGCACTTTGGGAGACCACAGGGCAGGAAGATCGCTTGAGGCCAAGAGTTCAAGACCAGCCTGGGCAACACAGTGAGACCTCATCTCTACAAACAATTTTTTTAAACTTAAAAAGTTAGCCAGGTGTGGTGGTGCATACTTTTATTCCCACCTACTTGGGAGGCTGAGATGAGAGAATCACTTGAGCCTAGGAGGTCCAGGCTGCAGCAATTGCACCACTGCACTCCATCCTGGGTGGCAGAGCAAGATTCTATCTCAAAATAACAACAACAACAAAAATCTTTAGCACAAAGGAATCAAAATACTGCGGGTTTCATAAGAGTGACCTAAATGTTTTAAGTATATACATATATTTCTGGCAAAAGTATCTGTGACCTAAACTGATGTATTTTGTGAGGTGAAGAACTGTTTGCCTTCTTTGTGTTGGTCCTAATGCAGAGGAAAGAGGAACCAGAGAGGCCAGTTTGGAAGACTTTAGTTCCTACTGGTTTCCATGATGAAATTTCCACTGCAGTCAGGCTAGTGTCCACATTTGTCTCTACGTGACCATTCAAAATGTTTAGCCTCACCCGCATCTCTGGATTTCCACTGAATATTATTTATATTAGTATTTTAGAGTATGGGTTATTGAAATTCTTGGTGCTAAAGTACATGAGCTAAAACTTATTTAGATACCCATCTTAAACACTTTGTATTCATTCACACAATTAAAAACTATGCAATCATTAAGAGAAATAAGTTAGAGCTATAAAGAACTCATGAATCTCAGTACATATTGTTCAGTGAAAAAATTGCATGATACCTAATGTAGCTAGCTAATTCATTGTATGTACTCACAGTCTGAGAGTCCTCTCTTCCTCTTGTCTCCTTTCAAACCCCCTCCAAAGACATCCTTATCTCCATGATCATATCTCCCTTATTCATGTTCATGTTCAGTCACTAACATCCATGTTACTGAATTGGATGATCAGCTCTCTTATTTAATCTGAATTGACCTGCCATCAATATTTGACACAGCTGATCACTACCTCCTTCTTGAGACATTGTCTTCATACGACTTCCTGGACACAACCCTCTCCTAGATTTTCCTTCTCTTCACTCAATATTTTCAGTCTCTTTGTTAACTCTTTCACATCTTTATGACCTCTGAATGTTTGAGTGTCCAAGATTCAGGCCTTAAACTTCTATCTATGTATTAATTTTGGTGGTTTCTTTTAGTCTCAAGGCTTCAAATTCTATGACTATGCAGATGGCTCAAAAATCCACTCCATATAAATGTCTGAAGGCATCAACTAACTTGACACCCCCAAAACTGAGTTTCTGATTTTCACCTTATACACACCCCCAAAACCTTCCCCTTCCACAATCTTCCATATGCCAGTTAATGAAAACTCTATTCTTCCAATTAGTCAAGGTCAAAAACATGTCAACCTTGACCTCTCTCTTTCACATCCCAAATACAATCCATAAGAAATCACTGTGCATGCTACCTTCAGAATCATTTCAGAATCTTGACTGTTTACCACTTTTTCTGCTACTTCTTTGTCAAACTTACTAAGCTCTCTTGCCTGAATCATTGTCATAGCCTCCTAACATATGCCTGCCATTAGGTCCTTCGGTCTCATCTCAACAAGGAAGCTGTAATAATCCACTTGAAATATGTCAGATCAAGTTACTTTGCTGAAAACCTTGCAATGCCTTCTACCTCACCGAGGATAATATCCAAAGTCCTTACACTTATCAACAAGAACCTAAATGATCAGTTATCTCTCTCCCCCAGTTCTCCACATTCCTTAATGACTCTGACCTCTCTTACTCTCCCCTCTCTTGTTCACTATGCTTCAGACTCAGAACTCCTTGATATTGTCTGAGCATTCAGGTCATTTGCTGTTTCCTCTGCTTATGATGGAAGTCTTGGCTCAAATATTACCTGCACGTTGAACTGTCCTATGACCAACCTTTTTATTTCCTACATATCTTCATGACTTATTTTTCTGCACAGCATTTACAGTTTTCCTCAGTACCATAGTGACATATAGTCATATGCCACATAATGATGTTTCAATGACAAGACTACATATATGACAGTAGTCTCATAAATTATAATGAAATTGAAGCATCCCCATCGCCTAGTGATGTCTAGCCATTGTAATATTGTAGCATAACACATTACTCACATGTTTGTAGCAATGATGGTGTAATCTACTGCACAGCCAGTTGTATAAACGTACAGGTCTGCCAGGCGCAGTGGCTCATGCCTGTAATCCCAGCACTTTGGGAAGCCGAGGCCGGTGGATCACCTGAGGTCAGGAGTTTGAGACCAGCCTGGCCAACATGGAGAAACCCCGTCTCTACTAAAAATACAAAATTAGCCGGACGTGGTGACACATGCCTGTAATCCCAGCTATTCAGGAAGCTGAGGCAAGAGAATCTCTTAAACCCGGGAGGCAGAGGTTGCAGTGAGCTGAGCCTATACCAAAAAAAAAAAAAGAAAAAGAAAAGTATAGGTCTACCTCATTTTCTTGCCTTTTTTTTTTTTTTTTTTTTTTTTTTTTTTTTTTTTTACAAATTGAAGGTTTGTGATAATCCTGCATAAAGCATGTGCTCACTCTGTGTCTCTGTGTCACATCTCGGTAATTCTGACAATATTTAAAACTGTTTTATTATTATTATTATATCCATTATTGTGGTCTGTGATCAAAGATTTTAGATGTTACTATTGAAATTGTTTGGGGATGCCACAAACCATGCCCACACAAGATGACAAACAATCAGCAAGTGTGTGTTCTGACTTTCCCCAAACAAACCATTCCCCAGTCACTCTCCCTCTCCTTGGACCACCCTATTCCCAGAGACACAATAATATTAAAATCAGGGCAATTAATAATCCTACAATGACTTCTAACTGTTTAAGTGAAAGGAAGAGTCACACATCTTCCACTAAATCAAAAGCTCGAAATGATTAAGCTTAGTGAGGAAGGCTGTCAAAAGCCAGGCCAAAAGCTAGGCCTCTTGTGCTAAACAACCAACTTATGAATGCAAAGGAAAAATTCTAGAAGGAAATTAAAAGTGCTACTCTGGTGAACACAGAAATCATAAGAAAGTGAAACAGCCTTATTGCTGATATGGAAAAAGCTTTAGTGGCCTGGATAGAAGATAAAGCTAGCCACAACATTCTCTTAAACCCAAGCCAATCCAGATTAAGGCCTAATTTTCTTCATTTCTATGAAGGCTGAGAAAGGTAAAGTACAGAAGAAAAGTTCAAGGCTAACAGAGGTTGGTTTATGAGGTTTAAAGGAAAAAGCCGTCTCTGTAACATAAAAGTGCAAGGTAAAGTAACAAATGATGATGTAGAAGCTGCAGCAAGTTATCCAGAAGATCAAAAAGGTGACTACACTAAACAGCAGATTTTTCAGTGTAGACAGAACAGCCTTCCGTTGGAAGAAGATGCCATCTAGGATTTTCACAGCTAGAGAGAAGTCAATGCCTAGCTTCGAAGTTTTGAAGGATAGCCTGATTCTCTTGTTAGAGGCTAATGCAGATGGTAAGTTTAAATTGAAGCCAGTGCTCATTTGTCATTTCAAAAATCCTACAGTCCTGAAGAATTATGCTAAATCTACTCTGCCTATGCTCCATAAATGGAAGACGAAAGACTGAGTGACAGCACACCTGTTTAGAACATGGTTTACTAAATACTTTAAACTCACTGTTGAGACCTTCTGCTCAGAAAAAATAAATAGGTCTTTCTCCATATCAGCAATAAGACTGTTTCACATTCTCATGATTTGTATATTTACTGATTTGTATATTATATATGATTTATATATGTATATATTTGTATACATATATATGACTTGCATATTTACTAGTAGCACTTTTAATTTCCTTCTAGAACTAAATAGTACTGCTCTTTGACAATGCAACTAGTTGCTCAAGAGCTCTAATTAAAATGCACAAGATTAATGTTTTCATGCTTGCTAATACAGCTTCCGTTCTGTAGCCTATAGATCAATGATAAAGACATTCACATGTTATTATTCAAAAAATACATTTTGTAAGTCTATAGTTACCACAAATAGGGATTCTGCTTATGGATCAGGAAAAAGCAAATTGAAAACCTTCTGGAAAAGATAAACCATTCTAGATGCTATTAAGAATATCCTGGGCTGGGCGCAGTGGCTCATACCTGTAATCCCAGCATTTTGGGAGGCCAAGGTGGGCGGATC
>NW_012109430.1:269796-293583 GCF_000951045.1 Mandrillus leucophaeus | reverse complement strand
CGTTCGCCAGGATGGTCTCGATCTCCTGACCTCGTGATCCGCCCGTCTCGGCCTCCCAAAGTGCTGGGATTACAGGCTTGAGCCACCGCGCCCGGCCAGAAAGTGGTTTCTTAAAAGGGAATCTATTCCTGGTGAAGATGCAATGAACACTGTTGAAATGACAAGGGGCTTAGAATATTACATATATTTATTTGATAAAGCAGTGGCAGGGTTTGAGAGGATTTACTTCAATCTTGAAATAAGTTCTACTGTGGGAAAATGCTCATGGCCAGGAGTGGTGGCTCACACACGTAATCCCAACACTTCGGGAGGCTGAGACAGAAGGATTGCTTGAGCTCAGGAGCTCAAGACCAGCCTGAGTAGCATAGCAAGGTTCCATCTCTATTAAGAATTTCAGAAATTAGCTGGGCATGGCTGTGTGTGCCTGTAGTTCCAGCTACTTGAGAGGCTGAAGTGGGAGGATTGTGAGCCCAGAAGGTCAAGGCTGCAGTGAGCTATGATTATGCAACTACACTACACCTGGGCAACAGAATGAGCCTCTCTCTCAAAAAATATAAATAAAATAAATAAAAATAGAATAAAATGCTTTTAAACACCATCTTGTGCTATACAAAAATATCTCATAAAAGGAAGTGTTAATTGCTACAGTAAATTTCATTACCTTATTTTAGTAAATTACCACAGCCACCCCAACCTTCAGCAACCACCACCCTGATCAGTGCACAGCCATCAGTACTAAGGCAAGTCCTTTACCAACAAAAAGAAATATTACTTACTGGAGGCTCATTAATCATTAGCATTTTTAGTCATAAAATATTTTTAATTAAGGTATGTACATTGTTTTCTAACACATAATACTATCACACACTTAACAGACTACAGTATAGTGTAAACATAACTTTTACATGCACTGGAAAACCAAAAATATTTATGCATTGTGCTTTATTTTGATATTTGCTTTATTGCAATGGTCTGGAACCTAACCCTCAATATCATTGAGGTATGCTCATACAGCACATACAATTATGTGTGGTACATAATATTTGATAATGATAATAAATGGCTATGTTACTGTTTTACATATTTACTGTATTATCCTTTTTTTGTTATTTTACAGTGTATTCCTTCTACTTACAAATATATGTACATATATATATACATACACATATATATATATATTAACTAGAAACAGCATCATACAGGTCCTTCAAGAGGAATTCCAGAAGAAGGCATTGTTATTAGGAGATGACAGTTCCATGCATGTTATTGCCCTTGAAGACCTTTCAGTAAGACAAGACATGGACGGGGAGGACAGTGATATTGATGAAACTGAACTTGTGTAGGCCTAGGATAATGTGTGTGTTTGTATCTTAGCTTTTAACAAAAAAGTTCAAGAAGTAAAAAAGAAATAAAATATTTTAAAAATAGAAAAAATCTTGTAGAATAAGGATATAAAGAAAGAAAATACTTTTGTACAGCTATATAATGTGTTTGTGTTTTAAGCTGTTACTACAAAAAAAGTCAATTTTTTTAAATTTAAAATGTATAAAGTAAAAAAGTTACACTAACATAAGGTTAATATATTATTAAAGATTTTTTTAACAAATTTAGTGTAGCCTATGTGTACAATATTTATAAAGCCTATACTAGTGTACAGTAATGTTCTAGGCCTTCACATTCACTCACCACTTCCTCACTGACTCACCCAGAGCAACTTACAGTCCGAAAAGCTCCAGTCATGGTAAATGCCCTGTACAGGTGTACCACTTTTTGTCTTTTATACGGTATTTTTACTGTACCTTTTCTAGGTTGAGATACATGTAAATACACAAATGCTTACCACTGTGTGGCAGTTGCCTACAATATTTAGTACAATAACATGCTATACAGGCTTGTAGCCTAGAAGCAATAGGCTATACCATCTAGGTTTATGTAAATGTACTCTATGATGTTTGTAGACAACAAAATTGCCTAATGATGCATTTTTCAGAACATATCCCCATCGTTAAGCAATGCATGACTGTACTTACTTATTTAATTTTATATCTGTTTGCCTCCCATAAAATTTAAGCTCCATGAAGGCAAGAATTTTTGTTCATTTCATTCAATATTGAATCTCCAGTGCATTCAATTAATATGTATTAAGTAGAGAAATGAATTTATATGATACTATATATTTTCTATGGAGCGTGTGTGTGTCTTCAAACCAAGTTTAGCTTAGGGAGAGTCGGGAGTAGGATAATGGTAAATGGGTCATGATTGGCAGGGAGTGAAGGAGACTATCAAAATGCTTTATCCCTCTATTGTTTTCAGTTTTTAAATATGATATAGTCATTATCTTTATATAATGGAGTTATTATTTGTTAATGATAATATAATGCATGATATTACAGTATGCCTGTGGACCAGGGTGTGTATCTAATTCAAGCTGTGAAAAATCTGATTATTGGCCTGGTGTGGTGGCTCACGCCTGTAATCCCAGCACTTTAGGAGGCTAAGGCAGGCAGATTACCTGAGGTCAGGAGTTCGAGACCAGCCTCAACATGGAGAAACTCTGTCTCTACTAAAAATACAAAATTAGCCGGCCGTGGTGGTGCATGCCTGTAATCCCAGCTACTCGAGAGGCTGAGGCAGGAGAATTGCTTGAACCTGGGAGGCAGAGGTTACAGTGAGTCAAGATTGAACCATTGCACTCCAGCCTGGGCAACAAAAGCGAAACTCCATCTCAAAAAAAAAAAAAAAAAAAAAAAAGAAAGAAAGAAAGAAAGAAAGAAAGAAAAGAAAAAGAAAAAAGAAAAATCTGATTATCTTTCACAAGAACTTAATTTAGAATTGGGTCAGTGTGGACTAAGTCAGTCAGAGAACTGTGAGGACTAGAACCATAAGTCACATGAATTTGAGACAAAGGTCAACTAATGCCACATATCAGGTGAATTTATGGAGAGATAAAGGGACCATGAATAAGGAAATAAAGCTTACATGAAAGGAAAAACAGGAGCATAGCTGCATCAGACGTGTGGAGACAGAAAGCACATGGCTTCCTACTTCTCAGTGCCATTCACATGTAGAAACTACATTTTGTTTTCTGTCCACATTCTTTCCTTTCATAAGCATCCTTCAACTTGAACTACTTTAAATAGAATTTTATTCCTTGAGATAGTAGATTCTTAACTTAAATACACAATAGCTTCTCCTCTGGATAAACTAAGGCAATACCCCAACAGTTGAAAAAAAAATGCAAAATACTAGAAAAGGTACTCAATGCTGAATACATGCTTTTAACCAAAAGGTATGAGAAGGCCAAAACCAAGGTGGATTCTTGCCTTTGCAGAGTTGTTCAGATGTATGTTAATTTGCACTACTCTCATTATTTCTTTTTAAGGTTAATTGCTATTAAAACTATTCTTTAATGGAAATCCCTTAATCCTGCCATACTGTCCCATCAATTAAAACAACTATTTTCAGCCTCAATATCCCAAATGCTTGGTGTGTAGATTTGCATGTAATTCACTACTAATAATGAAGTACCTAAATTTATTAGCTGTTTCCCCTTTCTATGAGTTCAAACAATTTATAAATTCCCATATGTGTTCAGAAGTAGAAGAGAAATTAGTGGGGGTTACAGCTAGCTCCACAGAGTCACACATTATCCTCAGTCTAGTTTACTATGTCCCAACCCTTACCCTGGAATATCCAAAGGGAGTATGTGACACTAGTGTGAGCTTCATATTGCCACCTTCCTATTGTACAGATTGCTTACTCAGAAAAGCAGTCTCTATCCTCTCAGGTTAAGGTAACCAACCAAAAATGTCTCTCATATTGTTCTGTCTCAGTATTATACTTATCAGTATCCAATATTTCCTGTTTGTTTCTTTTTTCTTTCTTTCTCTTCTTGTCTTTCTTTCCCACCAGAACATAAGTTCTCTGAGACTTGAAACCCAAGAAGCTGTTTTCTTTATCACCATTCCCCCAGCACAACACTTCCCCTGTAGAATATGTTATACTTAGCACAAAAGAGGCTCTCAGCAAATATTTGTTCAGAGGAATAAATGACTGGCTTAATGAACATGCCAAGCTAGATGCCCCCCCGCCCCAGGGACTTTACCTTTCTCTTTACTCAGCTAGACTCACCTACTCTTGTTATTTTCATGACTGGCTCGTTTACATCATTGAGGTCTCAGCTCAAATGTTGCCTTCTTAGGCCACAACTGGTCACCCTAGCCTCTCTACCCTCTAAAACCCTCTCTATCCCATCACCCTGTTTTAGTTCAAGGAAAGCACTTGTGACTATCTGAAGTTACTTTTTCTGTCATTTCAATGTTTCTGTTGTTACCCATCCCCCTGCTAGAATATAAGCTCCATGAGGAATTTTGACATATTCATCTTTATATTTCCATAACCTAGAAGAGGTCCTGGCACATAGGAAGCATTAATAAATGCTTGTTAAACATGTGAATAAAACATTGAATATTGCAGTTTAAAAATATATGCTCACACATAGTATCGCTATTTTTCAGTATTGGGATACAGACAACAAACTAAATTGCTATATGTGTAAGTAGTGTTTTTTACAATAAAAATTGCACACATAATATAGATTAAAAGATTGCCAAATTATATTTTTAAATGCATTTAGAATCTTGTCTGTGCGCAAGTAGCTTATGATCAGTAGCTGTTCAACTCTGATTACCCTCACCTTGCTTCTAAGAGAAAATATTTTCTTGTATAAATTGGAAAATGAAATTGCAAAGGAATCTCTGCTATTCAGACCTAAAAAAACATGTGCCACTATCCAACATATATGTGAATGCAAACAGACACAATTCCTAGAGGAAGAAAATTCCCAATCCAAAAAATCCTTCCCATGCCTACATCCCCAAATGTAATTAAGTCACACTTCATAACAGTCTCAGATCTAAAAGAAAAAAAAAAAAAAAGTCCTTCTATGAGTCCTATAATCACAATTACTACCACCAAAAGTCATTGGTTACTGAGTTGCCCATAGCTGACTGACTGGAATTGTCAAATGTAGAGATATTTACTACTAAGATCAGCTCCATCTTACAGTCCTGCAGTTCTCCAGCTATGTAACCATTCTCAACCAGTCTATAGGCACCTGTGACATCTCCCTTACATTCATCATCTTCTGGGAGCCTTTTCTGATTAACTTCACTCACTCAATCATTTGGTCAGTCAGTCAATCAACTATTATTTATGGAGTATCTATTATGTAACAGTCATGTTAGGGGCACTAGAAATATACTAGTGAACAAAACAGACAAAAATCCTCACCTTCACGGAGCTTACATTCCCTTTTTTTTTTTTTTTTTTTTTTTTTTTTGAGACAGAATCTCGGTCTGTCTCCCAGGCTGGAGTGCAGTGGCGCGATCTTGGCTCACTGCAAGCTCCGCCTCCCGGGTTCACACCATTCTCCTGCCTCAGCCTCCCTAGAAGCTGGGACTACAGGCGCCCACCACCACGCCCGGCTAATTTTTTTGTATTTTTAGTAGAGACGGGGTTTCACCGTGTTAGCTAGGATGGTCTCGATCTCCTGGCCTTGTGATCCACTTGCCTCGGCCTCCCAAAGTGCTGGGATTACAGGCGTGGGCCACCGCGCCCGGCCGGAGCTTACATTCTAATTGCATTGCATTCATGTTAAAAACACGTAAATACAGAGATGGTGAAGAGTAGATATTTGGAAAAGATGAATATAGATAGTCACAGATACATCAACAGATGGGAGTGTTGATACATAATTATTCTATATCTCCTAGGACACCCAGAATTATATAACTAAATAGTATATTTGGTATGAATCAGGTATGTTGCTTTCCAGTTGTTTTCTTGTAACATCATGTCTGCATGTGATCTTCATTATGGGTTTCCCTTGGGCAGAAAGTATGTTCTTCACTTTCTTGGTACTATATTCAGGGAGAAAGTTGAAAAGTGCCCGCAAATAGACTATGAGCTCATTAACTGACTGTTAAATAATACGTTGCATTTATAAGATGCTTTTTAACTTTTTAAAAGGCACTTTCCCTCATAGAAGTAAAAAGTAGAAGAGAGGTTACTGGAGGCTGGAAATGGTAGTGGGAAGGGAGGAATAGGGAAAGACTTGTTCAGGGTACAAAATTACAGCTAGATGGGAGGAAAGAGTTACAGTATTCCATACTACTGCAGAATGACTGTAGTTAGAAATAATATATAGCTTCAAATAGCTAGAAGGAGGATATTGAATTTTCCCAACACAAAGAATTGATACATAGCAACAAAAAGAATTGAAATGATGGATATGCTAAAATTACTCTGATCTGATCACTATACACTATATGTATTGAAACATCACTATGTACCATATATATATGATTATCATATATTAATTTAAACTTTAAAAATTGAGAGGCATTTTCATGTACATTATTATTATGAATAACATGTACATGTTCTCATTCTAATGCTAGATCAAAAAGAAGGCTATGGATTGCAGTAAGGGGCATAGTACAAGTAGTATGTTTGAGACCACCAACTTTGTTTGCTAAGAGCCCAACTAGAGTCTTCTTTTGCTTTTTCTGAATGTCTAACAAAATTCAGACTGTAGAAAATACAAGCATCAGGCAGTTTTAAAGCACAATACTAGGCAGGGAGCAATGGCTCACACCTGTAATCCTAACACTTTGGGAGGCTGGGGGAGGTGGGTCATTTGAGCCCTGGAGTTTGAGGCCAACCTGGGCAACATGGTCGAACCCATGTATATTTAGTGTCTACTAAAACATACAAATATATATATGTATATATATAGCCAGGTGTGGTAGTGCACCTGTACTCCCAGCTACTCAGGAAGCTGAGGTGGGATGATTGCCTGAGAAGTTGAGACTGATGGCACTCCAGCCTGTGAGACTGGAGTAAGACTCTGTCTCAAAAAAATATTAAATATAACTTATTAAAATGCAGATTTCTGATCACCACTCCACCCCAGGCATTCTGGTTTATTAGACTTAAAGTGATGCCCAGGAATTTTTAACAAACACCTCCTAGGTGATTTGGATGCAAGTCCTGAGAAACACTGGTCTAGAGAAAACTTACTTGACTGCAAAGAATGGGTGAGGGAAGGTCAGTCAATTTGATGCCAAACTGGGCATGTTCAGATACAGTTTGGTACCAAAGCTCTGTTACGGCAGACATAACACAGTGATAAGCCCCTTTTTCTGAGTTCTATAAGAAGAACCACTGCTGCTGTAGATGTGTTGACCAGGATCTAGCTCCAATGAGGACAGAGCTAGGATGCTTCTAATGTCCTGGTCTCATGGTAGGGTCTAGGGCTATAGACCTTAGAAGAGATTAAGGTCTCAGACAGTAAGAGCTAGTTATAGCAAGTTCAGGGAAGAAAACCAAGACAGTATTACACTTTGTGAGCCAGAAAGATAATTTTGCCACTTTGCAGGAGTTGCTTGTTCTCATCTCTAATACTCCATATCTGGTTATAAAATGGGGAACAACAATGTAAACTAAAAATAAAGGCCTACCATAAAAACCCAAATCTGAAATTATCATTTAATCCCACATTTCATAATGAATTATAGCTGAGCATGTGAATGTGTTTTCAAACTCCAGCAGGAATGACCTGGAAATAAAGTGTAAAGATCAGCTATGTTATGGAAGAAGAAACAATGAGGCAGGAGTTAATTCTGAACTTCAAAACTCCACGTTTCCCACCAGGAAAGTGAATGGTCCAGCATTATGCTATAGCAATAATCTCATTTTAAAAACTATAACTATCATTATTTTTGCCACATACTGAGAGAAGTTTTGTCATAATCAATGCACAAAACAACTACTAGCAGAATGTAACAACTAGATATTTCCATAGATGTCAGAACAATTAGATCACAAACATTCAAGTAACTGCAAGTTTAAATTATTAAATAATATCGTTTTCTTGCAAGGTGTTACAAATTGATATGTAATATATAAGAAGGCCTGGAAAAATATGAGTCCCTATGTAAACCAGAGGGAGTATTTTTATACATGTGAAATTCAAAATTGAGAGAGGTTCACTGCTTTGTTGAACTACATATCTAGGTTGCCCAGGATGAGAGAAACAAACTTATAACCTTCAAATTTTAAAGTTCAAACATTTTCATTAAAACTTCTGACTTCTCTGCAGATAGATAAATGGATATGTCAACATTTAGGGGATTTTTCCAGTCTTTACATGTCATATTTAACAATTTTTAAGAAAAAATTTAAGCCTATGAAGAAGAAGAGAAAATACTGTCATGAATTCCCAAGTACCCATCACCCAGCAATGAAAATCTTGGTTCTTCTTACATTCACTCACTCCCTTCTCACCCACACCTATTTGAGGCAAATTCCAGGTATCATATCATTTCATCCATAAATAGTTGAGCATAGATCTCTAAAAGATAAGTGCTTTATTTCTTAAAAAAAAATAGCCACAACATATGGTTTTATATAATTTAATGACATTTAAAAATTACATTTAAATTTCAGGCATAAACATATGAATTATTTTATTGATAATTGGGAAGTTGCTGTAGATAGCTCAAGGCTGAAATCCAGTGGTTTTCAGTGACAGTTTTTCACACCATAGTTTTCTTTATACCAGTACAAGTTCATATGATTTTTTTTTCAAAAAACCCCACAAATTCTTACCATATCTTCTTACACTCAGAAATTTTTGAATGAATTATTTTTATTCTACCATACTTATTGGGCCCTGAGAATTATGAGATTTCCCACTTGAAGCTTCCATTTTCATTGATTATAATGATAATCAACTAAATTATCCTCTTCCTCTAGAGAACTACAGAGCTTCTTGATTCCAGCGGCTAATAAAGGCTCTGGTATCGAATGCAGCACTTTGTTAAAAGGAGTGAGAATAATGACGCAAAACCTCAAACCAGGCAGTGTTCAGAAAACATACTAGTTGTCTTTGAAAGCCATTTGCTTGGTAACAATCATTAACTATATATCAGTAAAATAATAAATAGTTGCATATAAATAATATGATATCTAGGATATGCTTCAAAATAATCTTGAAGGAGAATAGTGAATGGAAGTATAAACAAAATGAGATTGACCATAAATTGATAAATGTTGAAGCTGGATGATAGAGGTTTATTATATTATTCTCTCTATTTGTGTATATGTTTAAAATTGTTCAGAATAATTTTTTATAAAGAGAACATGAATCACATGAAAACGACAAAATATACACAAAACAAAGTATTCAAACACTCTTTGCAAATGCTCCTGCCCAAATCCACTCATCTAAACAGCTAGCAAGTACTAATCAAACTGCTGTATGTTACACCACTCTCCAACTGAATCAAAGAACAGCAACAAAGGAGTGAAAACAGGAATTTATAGAATTTGAATGCAACCGGTTTCAGAGAACATGAATTATTCCCTGGTTTCATGATGGTTACTATCGATGTTAAAAGCAGGACATAAAATTTTCTTTAAAAATACTGCCAGAGAACAAGTCAGTCTCAGGGAAAGGAAAAATGTGACTTAATATTTCAGAATAAATTGAAAATTTATGAAAAATTTGTGAGTCCCAACACTTTTATAGTAAATACTTTAAGCTGAATAAAAATGAACAACTGAACTATAATAAAAGTAAGAAAAGGCTTATTTGCTAGTCACAAGGAAATCTGTATTTAAATCTAACAAGTAATAAAAGGGGGAGGAATACTGCATAATTCTGCAAAGTTTAAGTGTTCTGATGGCCAAGCTGTGTCTTTTTTTCAAATCTTTTTCTGGAGTTGTTAGAACTTGATCTCTGCTTGTTCTGACACCCTTCAACCATGAAGTGGACATCCTGGGAGCAAAATGCTCTGACCAGCCCTGGGGCCCAGCATTCACAGAGTCTAAGCCCATCATGGGAGTCCAAGCTAGCTGACTGCAGATGGGCACGCCGACAAAACTGCCTCCAAAAGACAGAGGCCTAGAGAGGATTCAGACAGCAAGCTCACAGCACCTTTTAAAAATTTCATATTGCCTTAGGTTCCAGAGCTAGGATGAGGAGAAGAGAAGGAGGAAGAGGCAAGAAGGGGAAGGGAACAGGGGATGGATGAAGGAGAAGTTTGGGATATATTTTGTTCTTATTGAAAAGAGCACGTGACACCCAACATCTTCTAAAGAGAACCAAAAAGTTTAAAAATTCTAATTTCATGTATGCTTCTCTTCTGGCAAATACTATATTTTACTTTGTATATGGTTTAACTATATATGTCTCTCCTGTTAAATTCCTGGCATGAAGAAAGTATTTGGAATTTATTTTTGAAATGCCATAGTCTATATAACAATGGTCATATTTGTCTTTAATGTTTGTTGAGTTAATTAATTAATCAATCAATCAATCCATTCAGGTGCAGTCAGCTGATAGGTAAGTAACAAGCCACAGCTGCAGAACCTGTAGGTTGAATAATGTACTCAACATATTTTACTCGTCACACTGATCCAGCGATAAGAATATGTAGAAGAGTTGTTATGCTTTCCTCTTATTTTTATTGCTTAACATAGTGAGATTTATATAGCGTTCAGTGAATATAGCAAACATATTTCACATATATTTATGAATGTCCAGAACCTAAAGTTCACACTCTACCAAATGCATGCCCTTTAACAACTGAATTTAACATTGCTTCCATCTTGTAGGTACATTCTATCCCCTATTCGGAAAAATATTATGCATTATTATTCACATAAATAAAACATTAGGACAGTATTTTGTTTTCAAACTAAGAGAGAAAGGTAGGTTTTCTGCAATTTCCCTTGTTTAACAGAGTGCTTATTTCTGAAACAAGACTCTCAGAAAAAGAAAAATTTTAACAATGAGGTTTCACAGTATGAATTGTTAGTTAACTGCATTTATACCCAAGTCAATTAAGTAGACTACCCTTATTTAAATGTTTTTATGAATAAAATACTATCTTTAAAAGTTTTTTTTCTTTTAATAGATAAGCAAGAGTAAGCCAAATCACTCCTTTCAGAACTGTACAAAAATGTAGAAAGCATGTTGTCCAGGACACTGAAGTTCACAAGTAAAAAAGCTAAGAGCCAAGGACATCAACTGACTTTACCAGATCAGAGAGTGAAATCATAACTGAAACATCACCAAAATCACATAACCCCGATAGAATATTGTCTAAATTGTACAAATCACCTATTTGAAGGCAAATACACATAATGACATTAAAATTTGACACTTCCATTTAATTATTGGTGTAAATCTGTAAATATTTATTGATTTGAAAACCATAATAATATTAGCTGAATTTTTTAATCTAGTGGATTTCCTGGGATTTTTTTCTGGACAAAGTGTTATACACATAGTCTGGAATATATCTTAGACCCATAAATTTCAGCCTGCTGTACCAAAAATAGCAGAGTCCTCAAGAAAGATTTATAGTACGTGAAAGAAGTGGTAGATAAAACAGAAACACAGCACTGAAGTTCCTGAATGCTGATTAACTGTTGCCCTCAGTTCCAAATATTTTTAAATCTCATTAACACACATGTTGGAAATTTTAAATAAAAGTCTAGGTATTACAAGCCGTAAAAATAGTTAATAATCGTTAAAGAAAAAAATTTGGATGCTGAACTTTTACTTGTTTTTATTTATCCCAAATGAGGTTTCTTTTCATTGTTCTTATTTTTGTGCAGGTATCTCTTTTTTTCTAATACTCTTAACACACCAACTCCTGAATGTTTTTATTGATGCATGTTTATGAAATTTTATACATGTATTATTGTGACCAACTTAGCTTTCTAAAATTCACCTTCATAAAGATTTAAATACCACAAATATATTATCCTTTATATGAGAATGAGCTTCCTTTTCACTCCTATTTTATAAAGTAATTATTACACATTTCTGAGAAATCAATATATATGTGTTAAGTGTTTGCCATGTAATTAATGGTTAAAAATAAATCACTAAGTTAAAAATAAAATCATCACCAACATAATTCTGGATAAAAGCTCATCTACAGTGATACGAAATTTCCAAAAGAAAATTAAAATTTAGTTCATTGATTTTTCTGTCTATTAAACACTAAACAAGTTGCCCTATAAAGTACTTTTCTGGATATTTGTACCTCCTATAAAATATAACTAAAGAGTTTTTTATTCTGACCCTGTAGATAACTGACAAATACATTTACATGCATACTTATAAAGATAATCTTATATTTTCAAGAACTGCTATTTACTGACAATATGCAGTGATACATGTGAGTTCTATTTTTTTACAGAATTTCTTCCAGGAGGAGTTTTTAATTCAGTCAGTTAATTTCAAGGAAATTAGTTATGACAAATGAGATAATAGTCAAGTCACTGGAATTTGCAGAGCATTGTTTCCACTTATATAAAAATTATCTAAATTTGGGTAGGTTTTAACGTTTATTTCTAATTTCTCTTTGTTCTTTTTCCAGCAAATCACTTTACTATCACCTGTGGAATTCCGTTATGAATGACGTTTTTTTTTTTTTTCACTTTGCAAGGAAGAGCCCAAGAGAGAATTCGCTTCACAACAACCCTGCTCTGTCCTGTATTCATTCGGCAATGATCCTCAGAAGAAGGATTTTGAAAATGCATTGGAACTAGAACCAAGAACGAATGTGATTTTGAAGACTTTATTGCTCCCTAAAATTCTATTTTTTTAAGCTACTTCTTATAATTCTTTTTAAAACAAAAGAAAAAAAGGAAAAGTGCTTTTGCTGTAACAAATGAAAGGCTATGTTCCTGATGCCGAATTTCACTGTTCATTTCTTTTGGCCTTGTTGGTGTGGGGAGGGACTGTTTTTGTTTCCTTTTTATTTAATAATAACAATAATAATATCAGATATTGGCTAAGGATCTGACCAAACGGAAGGGGTGATATGAACAAGATAAATCCAGCTTTAGGAAGCAAATACCCTTCAGCTGACAGCCCCTCGTGCTGGAATCTACAAGGAAATTGTAGCAATGTGGTTCCCACAAGAACAAATATTGACACTTCCACTAGGAATCCCCCACACCAAGTGGAAAGTGCGGAGCTCATACCTACAAAAGAGTGGACCCAAGGGGCAGACCTGGAGGGAGGAGGGTGAGAACTTAGTAACAACGCCTTAAGAAACCAAATAACTGTTTCTTATTGCATTTTACCTTTTCCTTTTCCGCTGCCTCCTGCCAGAAGAAAAAAATATATATATTTATCGGTTGCCAGCAGAATAGCTTGCGCTTTCTTTGCAACATTTCGTGCCTGATAATTAATGATGCCCACGCCGGGCGCCTGTGGCCTGGACTCGGGTTCCAGCCGCCGGCAGCCCCTGACGTCAGTGGCTGAGCTGCCTGCGTCAGGTCCCCAGCAGCCCCCGGGTGGCCTGGACTGGAGCTCCGGGGGCATGCGGGGAGGGAGTCCTGTGCAGGGTCGGATAAAACCTCAGAACTGGCGAAAGGGACTTTCCTCGCACTCGCCCGAAAGTCCTGTCGCAGTTAGAATGGCAGCGTTTGCTGCTCCGGGGGACTCACAGGCACTTTAGACTGCGACAGAGTCTGGAGGCCCAAACCCGTTATAGGCTCCTGGGGTAAAACGGGGTTAAAGTTCTAGAAAAAAGAACCAGGGAGAAACAGGGCAAGTCTATGAACAGTGAGTGCTTCCTTCCCTCCACTCTTACATGGGTCAACAGTAATACTGTTTTCCACTGACTCCAAAAACGTGGACCTTAAACGAAATGGACCCACCGTTTCTACCTCAACTTGACACAACTTGGAAGTTGGAGATCCCGGAGAGTTCCTCATCCCTGAGCTGGTGCTGGAACCCGCCACTGAGGGAAAATGAACTTGACCTCGCACTTAACTAACCACAGTCTTCCCTCTTTCCTTACTCTCCCACCCTCCTCCAACTTTTCCTTCTTTCCCCATTCTTCTCACCTTTTACAACCCTCCCACACTGGGGAGTTATCAAGATTATTGAAAGGTTTGATTTTCCAAGGGGGACCTTGGACTCTATCGTCTAGAAAAGTGTGTTCAATCCCCCGCAGTTGCCCGTGTACTGAGAGTCGGGGGACCCGAGTTTGGGAAGCCATCGGCGCATGCTTGGGACTGAGTCTACAGAACTACGTCTGGAAAAAACCCTGTAGCTCTCAAGGGCCCTATCCTCTCTGGATTTCTTCAGCGTAGGCTGTTGGGGAATAATTTCTCTTCCCTGGAATCCTCAGAGTATCTTTTTTTCATGATAGTGGTTGCCTTTCTCATTTAACTTTCCATCTTTTCATCTACAGCCGGAGGACAGGGGGGAGTGAGGCAGAGACTCCCTGAATAAAGATTTGAGACCACAACTGATTTTTTTTTGCGTTTTCTCCTGGAATAAATTCAGGTCCCAGGAACCACGCCTGCATGGCTCCGGCAAAACCCGGCGGCAGAAAACAACACTCAGGTGCAGAAAATTGCCTCTGCCGCTGCGATCTGCACCCCAGGACAGCAGCTGAAGGAAGTCAGCCATTGGAGGGCTGCGGGGCTCAGAGCTAGAACACAATTTTGCTTCGCCCTCCCGCTTCCACCAGTGGCTGGGAACTCGGGCAGGAGTGAATTTCTCCCCTTCTCCAGTTGAAAGCAGTTAGCGGGCTCTGTTATTGGGGGAAAGAGAATAAAAGCATTTTCTGGGAATGCGCTTTTAAAACTTAGAGTTTTAATGACAACTGAAGTAAAAGAACCCCTTTGCCGAGCCGGTCAATAAATACCGGGTGAGCCGCCTCACCCGCCAAGCAAGTGGCCTCCCAGTCCTGGCCGCAGCGACGTCTCCAACTCCAGCCCCATCTGTGAGGCCGAAACGCTGCAGGTTCAGCCGCAGAGCACCAGACCAGGGACTTAGTGGCCAGCCTGCCTTCCCTTTCTGAGCTCCAAAGTCTGGGAATAAGTCGAACCAAATTAAATCGAGACGCATCTACTTTCAAAAGGCTTTAAAAACCTGTGTCTATCCCCTTTCCATGTGCCCCACTGCCTGGCGGATATAAATTGTCACACTCTAGTATCTCCAGCGAGTAAAACAGAAATACACACAGACATGAATCTCAAAAAAAGTATTGCCATAACTGTGACACCGTCTTCACAGTCTTGACTGGTGTTAGGATTTCTCAGAACAGAATTCATTAAAAAGAGGTGATTAACCTTATTTATAAGCATTGCCTCAAAGTGGCGACTTAAAGGACTTTAGGAATTATTCAAAAAATGTTTCTGTTTTGTTGTTTTGCTTTGTTTTGCATGTTTGTTGTCGTTTTTATTTGGGGGGTTTTGTTTTGTTTTTAAGGAGCCAGGAATGTGTCTTTTACCCGGTGTCCTTCGCTGCCCTTTTCAGGGAGCAATCGGGCTGCCTGACACTTGATTAAGCCTCAGGACTTAGAAAGATCATTTCCTCGAACACTAATTTGAGCGAAATCTGGATTGAGAGTGTAGGTTTACACGCCCAGCTCGAATGTCTAATGTATCAAATCCTCGTTAACGAACGGCCCGCTCCGTGGCCGTGTCAGCCAAAGGTCAGCCCCTTGCAACAGGGCACTGTGGTTCAAAAGCAGTCTTCCAGCGCCCTACCTCCCCCTCCCACCCCAAAATCCATCTTTCACATTTCAATAATAAAGCGTACGGAGCTCCAACTAGAAATACCAAGGCTGTTTTTCTTTATTTACTTCTGTCTTCACATTAGTGACATGTAAAAGACATGACCTAAAGCAACTATTGAAAAATTAAGTTTATTTTTCCAGTGGGAAGGGAGTGCAGTCACTGGACAAGGTAATTGTTGAAGCATCCTCAAGAGGCACATATATTTGAAAAGCTGTGACTCTTAGAAACCTTAACTTAAAATATTAATAGTAACAATTTCACAGCATTCAAATGGAAACCGCCCAGTAAACTTTGTTGGAGACCTTAGTGGTTAGAAACTGCTTAGGGAAAGGGACAATTCTCTTCCCCCGCTCCCCCTTTCCTCTTTTAGAGACCAGCAGAAAGCTCATTCTTAAAAGATGGCTTTGGTGTCCACAGGACCAAGAGGATCCAGAAGAGTGGGCCTGCACTCTTTTCGCTCCCGCCTCACTGAGGGGCCCCGAGACAATCCTGACTACCCTGGAGTGTACCGCGTGTAAACGTATACACCCCAGCGGCAGAGGCCAAATTGGCGCGGCAGTTCCAAATCAGCCCAACTCATCGGCGCGCGCCTCAGGCCACGCGCGCGCACGCTGTCGCGGGCCGCGTCCGCTAGTGAGGTGGTGGGGCGGGGTAGGGGAGGAACGCGACTTACCAGGCCTGGGATCTAGATTTCGGGCAAAGTTGGTAGCTGAGAGGCCAGCAGACAGATTCAGTCCTACCGGAGACGGGCAATTTGGGGAGGGCTACGGCGCGAGTGGAGGGAAAGGAAAGCACCAGTGCGGTTTGGCTGGGGGTCCCCCTTCCCTTGGTCCATGCCCGCGCTCCCGCCGCCGCCTCCACATACTAAACTCGGCCTGGCGGGGAGAGGACCCAGAGCCCGCCTCGCCGCCATCGAGCCAGAGCCTCCGGGGCTCCCGGGCTCTGGCGCCGACCCCAGGGACGCCTGGTGCGGGGGGAGGGACGGCGCCACTCTCCAGCCCGGGAGAGGGTAACCGCGTTGCCGGCACGGACGCTAGCTGCCAAGCTGAGCAGCCGGACAAGTCCGCTGCGCCGGGCCGCTGGCTTGCAGACCCCGACCCGCTCCCGCCCCCGCCCCTCCCTTCCCTCAAGCCCCTGGCCAAATGAAAAGGGTTCTTTGGGCCTTGGCCTTTTGGGAAAGACGCGGGAACCCACGCTGGGTTTGAGTTTTCCGTTCAGAGCGAGGCCCACACAGGTCATCGTTAGCTTGGAGTCTGCAGAGTCTAAATAGCCCACTCTTCACAATACTCAAACACAAAAGGACCCAAATCACGAATGGGTTTCTGCTGAGGTGGTCCCTGTGGCGGGGGTTTGGAGAAACAAGGGTTTCTGCGCCCCTGACTAAACGCTGGGAGCCCTGGCTTCCAGAACCCTAGGACAGAAGAACTCCAACCCTCATGTCCCGGCCACTTTCCTCCTAGTCATGAGTAGTGAGGGGTGAGTGGCTTCTGCCAGGCCTCTGTGGGCCTAGCACTCGGTGGCAGTGGGTGAGGGTCGTTGAGTCCGGCAAAGAGACCTGGAGCAGACGCTCTTCAGCCATCCTTGCGTTATTGAGCTCGGAGACTCGGGAGTTTGGGTAGGAAGAAAGGCACTGTCCTGGCAGAAACATTTCCAAAGCCTCCCTCCCTGCGTCCTCAGGTTCCACGCTGAAGGCTTGGGGAGTTGTGGTTGTCAGGTGAAATGATACTGTCGTCCCTGTATTCCAGAACTGGCACAGATGGAGCTGGCCCTGGGATAAAATGCAGTGCGAGCCGGGCACTGACCTAGGCATCTCCTGTTCCCAATAAGGGGAAATGAAATGATAGACTCCACAAAGTGGGTCTATCTCTTCAGTTGAAAGTAAAAATCTAGAGTAGGATTGGAATCTGTCGGCAACCACTACCGTTGTTATGGGACCCAGGATGCTGACTAAAACACCCAAAGGCTGTAGATGTTCGTCGGTCAGAGTTTGAAGTGACCCAGGGACCCTCCGTTGCCCCTCCTCTTTGTTTACAAGCGTTGGCCACTCCACCTAGACAGATTATACGTTCACTCTGGAAATGTCAGCACATTGGCCACAAAATACCATGCAGATCCCCAAGGACGTCACTAGAGAGGAAAGCAATAATCCAGCGACTGAATTCAGGTGTCTCTCACCAAACCCTACACTTTCTGGTCTCTAGGCCAGGGCAGATCCTCCACCAGTCCCGACGTTTGCACTACTTTGGATTTAACAGCACCATTTCAACTCCAAGACAGGCAAGCTGACTAGTATTATTTGCAAAGGGTCAAGTGGAAACCATAGAACAGTCGTTCAAGCAAATGGCTTCTAGTATCCCAAAGGGGGCGGTGGGAGGCTGGGGAAATGCCAGAGAGCAAGAGGAACTAGGAAAAAAGAGTGGGAGAGAGAGGCGGAGAGACAAAGACAAGCCGACACCCAGACTTGGATCTGGGCAAAGGATGAGGGTAGGGCCTAGGAAACCTCCCCCATGCCGCTGCCCGGTCACCTCGGGCCTGAGCTCTGACTAGGGGCAGGCTAAGTCCTCTCCGAGGGGCTAGGGATATGAGAACAGCCGGGGCTACAGCTCCGGCTTGGGAGAGGATAAAAGAAGAAGGCCTCCTTGATAGGCCCGGTGTGAACCGGAAGCCCAGCCACCCGAAGCACTGCAGTGTGGCCGGCTGGGGCTCCAGCAGGCCGCAGCCCCCAGCCCTCAGCGAAGGAGAGGCCCTGACAGGCCGGCTCAAGTCGCCATTCCAATGGCAGCAGCCCCAGGTTGCTCTAGCCTCTGCTGTCGGCTCGGCATTGTGGACTCACTTAAACCAGCGCGGTTTGAAAACAAACACGTGCAGCTACCCTGCCGCACTATTTTGGGAGCCTAGCCAGAGACTTTCACAGGCCGGAGCCTCTGCGTGGTTCTCTCTCCAGCCCGCGAGGGCGGGGGAGTCTCATGCATATTCATCAGCACGTGGAACCGCGGGCCGCAGGCCGCGCATGCGCACATCTCGCCCTGCCCGGCCAGAGCTTGCCGCGACGATTTGGAAAGCGCCCCGCCGGGCTGCGGGTGGCTGGAGGGTCCCTTAAATGCTGACGACCCAGCTTTCCGTGGAGGTATTGTGGGGAAGTCTCGCTGTTGCACCCCCTACACCTACCCCCGAAGACTGTTTCCATGCTTTCAATAAATCCACCAATGCAAAAATTTCCCTTTTCGCACTTCATCTCACCCCTGTCCTTTCTCCACAACTTTCAGTTTTCTTAGTCAGAGGCTAGATTTTCCCGGATGAACGGAACATGTTTAGAAAGGAATCGCGATGCGAGTTTCTCTCGCCGTTTACGTTCCCGCTTTCTGTAACTTAATGGACATTGATACACAAAAGAAAGATGTAAAATAACAAGTTTTTAAAGTTTGCTAAGGTCGGACGGCTTGGGTTTGCTTGCTATTGTTGTTTTTAAAGATTGATTCCAATATGTTTATACCCATGTTCAACAGTTGATTCTTGTGTGTACTGTAGGTGAAAATGTCACTGTGTAACTTTCACAACACGTGAATTTTCCTGCACATGCTTACAGAGATGTCTCACAACCATCAGAGGCAACCAAAGTATTGTGAACAGTTGACACACTGTCAGTCTGTGGCATCTTCACTGCCAAATGATATTTCCACTCTAGATAGCTAAGTCCGGTTTTTTAAAAACTCACCTTTAGTATATAACATCAATTGGAAACTTCATACTGTTTTAGTTCTTCACTCTAAAATGGATATCAACTTTAGGAACTGATGACAGATCCCAGCTTCCACAGTAAAAATAGCCTCTGGTTTGGCCTGGTGTGTTTCCTCTTGCTAAGGAAGAGACTCTGGAGCAAACCAGCCTTGCATAGATTTAAGGAGAACATTATTCATAATTTGCACCTATTACGCCATTATATTTGCAATAAACTTTGAAGAAAAGGATTGACTGTGACATAAGAAGTTAACATTTTTTGTATTTCTTGGCCCAAAATAGTGGTTATCATTTTTTTAAAAATTGCTGTATGCTTACCCATAATAACCCTACTTTCTATATTTAACTAGTTTAAATGGTACGTATTACAGAGGATGGACAGGGTGGTTAAAAAGCTGAAAGAGAGACTCTCATGGGTAACTTGTACCTTTAGCGGCTTGACGGCACAGACAAGATCAATCCTTCCATTGCCACACTATTTTCAATAATTCTAAAACAGTTGATATCAACTGTGACTATCTTTATGAAAACACTTTCCCCCCTCAAATATGAACACATAATTCTAAGAACTAACTACATTTGATGCTACAAGGAAGACAGAACTCTGTACTGAGAGAGGAGGAGATAAATTTGTAATCAGTATTTTAAGTTGGAAAAAGAAAAGAAATGCAAGTTAGGAATGTGTAAGAGCTGATGTCTTTATATCTAGTCCACAGCCAAGGGCACAAGTGCCTTTATTTTGAGCGTGCCAGACCACATGGAGTAACTTCTCATAACATCTTAAACTAAATCCTCTCTTTAAGGTCTAGGGCCTTCTCCAACTCACTTCCTGAACAGCAGTATGCTCAGGTAACAACTCCAACAGCACTGACTCACAAGGGGTCCCAGACACTGATTTAATGTTGGCCTCAAAAAGAAAACTTCTGGAAGGTTTTGGGGCTAGGTGAGGTACTTGAGGGTATAATTCTCTGGCCAGCCCTTTAAAAGTTCTGAGAAAACTTCACAATAAAAGCATCTAAATGCCAGGCCCATCAGCAAGGAAGGTTAGTGCTACTTTCATTGTCAGAAAAAAAAAAAAAAAAAAAAAAAAAAAGATAAGCAGATGGGGCAATTGAAAGGTTACATCTTTCTTTTGGAGGTGGTTTGCTTTTTAAAGGTTAACTTGAATGCTTGACTTTAAAAAATCAAAATCATCAGCTGCAAACGCTTAAAGCAGTTGGGGGTAGCTTTTGAAGAAGAAAACAAAGGATCTGAAATGTTTGAAAATTACTTAGCCCCCACATAAATGGTGCTTGTATATTTATATGCTTGCTCTATAAATGCACATACACACATACCACAACTCATTTATCTTCATTTCTCAAATATGATTGCTTGTACTCAGGCATTTTCTGTTGACACAACATATACTTTTTAATAACTTGTTAGCTGTTCTAATCATTTGATAGTATTCAGAATACAATGCAATTACAAAACGAACCAGGAAAGCATTCTGCCTAAGTCAGAATCTAGAAACAGGAAACAGGCCATTTGCAGCATCTTCAGCTCCTGCTAAACAGAGTCTAAGAATATATTTTGCTATTCACATTTGTGTATTTCAAAACCTAATAGTCCATGAAAAAAAGTATGAAGAATACATCTCAAGAAGCAAATATTAAAGGTGCCAGCAAAATAATAGACTACATTTAAGTTCGAAGCATTATTTTAGGCCACCTACATCATTAATGACTTTTTCTTTGTGATAGGTGTTGGAAAAGAGAATGCACAGGAGGGTTGCCTTAAATGTTGGCTTCTGTTACATTTATTTGCTGTGAGTGAGATTATTCACAAATGCTAACACACTACTCTTCAAATGTTTTCTTAAAAATTATTTGGCCTTCAAAGTCTAAATAAATATTTGAAATATGAAGTCATTTTGAGGTACACACTTACCCCTAAAATGTATCGTTAAAATATCCTACTTAAATCATATGTCATAGTGTGATATTTAATTATTACACTATGATATTAAAGCAAAAGGGGCATCAGATACGTAACAAAAATTAGACACTTATAATTCCAAATTTGAGGTAAACTACATTTAGGAATAGGAATGTTCAAAGAAAAGACGAACTCATCATTTACTATTTTCTTTTAAAAACCAGCGAAATTACAAAAGTACCATTATTACCATGTTTGTCATTATCACACTCATATCAGGTTATCAGACAACCTGATCTCAATGAAAGTGGGAAGGATTATTAATTGCAGTGTTATCTTTTCTAGAGAGAAGAGATTTCTTTATTCCTCTTTCTGTTTTTAACTATTATACTTAATGTCTGGAGTCACTTCAAATGCAACTCTGTTAATCAATTTCAAACTTCCAAACCAACTGGAGCTAGCTTTTGCTTCACAAATTTTTGGAGCTAGCAGCGGTTCCTGCTTAGGTATTCAACTTCCATAAATCTCACTAAACTTTGCAAGGTGGCGCTCTTTTCATGAAAAAGCCAATATTATTGTTATAATCAGAATAACATTTTTAAAAAGTTAAACACCACCCTCCCCAGTGTTTGATGTGCAGCAAAGTCCTTACTCAGCAAATAAGACTTTGTTGACTAACAGTGACAAATATAAATAGTAAGAGATGAAAAGACAAGTCAACAAAGGATTCTTAAAGAGAATTGAACATTTTTATCTTGTAATTGGCCAATGGTTTAATCTGAAAAATTAATTTCACTTTAAAATAGATGTATCCTAAGGGGTTATTTATACTTTGTGGGGTTTTTCCTCTTGTTTTCTTTCTCAGAGTCAAATATGGTCTATGGCTTCCTGAACACATATAGTATATTAAAGAATCAGGTCCACGGCCCTCCTTGCCCAGTGAGGTCAGTTTCTGCCGCCTGCTCTGCACCTCCACACCCTAGCAGCTACAGCCAAGGGCCTGATTTGTGATCTCCGGCTACGTTTTCTGCCTAATGGGGCGATCATGCAAGCTACAACCAGAGACAAAGAAGCCTGCGTTCCTACCAGCGCAGCTAACTTCATGGAAGCAGCATAGCTTGCAAATCTATCAAACTAAACTGCAAGAAAGACAATCTGATTTAGAGAAAAGGCGTTCTGCCACAGTCATTAAGCACAAGTAATTTAGATTTTTTATATTGTCTCCTCATTTACAAATTTACTGTATCAACGCCAACCAATGGAACGAATTTCTTAAGTAAATGAGAAATAAATAAAAGAGATAGAAAGATAATCAAATTACTTAAAATAATCCTCTTCCCTAGATGTATTTTTGAGAGAACTAATAACACTGGCAAAATCATAGGAACAATAACATATCATAGGAAGTAATTAATTTAAATTAGCATCATGTTTGAAGAATATAAGTGAAACGCTTTATGGACATTTACTTTTGTACAAAGAAGGAAGGCCTGGAAAAGCATGCATCGACATCCTGAAAATTAGTTATGGTCATAAACGGTTTAATTGAAGACAGCAATTTAAAATATGATATTGTAAATCTGCAACTCGGTTTCAGCCAGGGGAATTTAATCTACGGGGCAGCGGAACCCTCGGCTGCAAGTTCATTTGCAATGTTGCAGAGCGAGCCCCTGAGCTTCTGACAATTCGTCTACATTAATATTGATGTCGCCTGTGCAATCTATTTCTGTTATTTTTATGGTTGTTATTCTACATCTGCAAAGGTCATTTAAATTATACCGCGACCGAAAATTTGTTTCATAAATTTTGATATAAATACTAATTACACTCTCTCGCAGAGCCAGCAGGGTAGCATTCATTTATCACGTTTATACGACCTGCAATGACAGAAAGGGAAGGCAAGGGAGACTGCAGAGCTTTTCCGGAGACCCTTTAAGACTGGCAGAAGAGGCAGCAGGTTGCTGGTGGGTGAAGAAGAAATTCCTACCACAATCACTGAGATTTAAGAATCTTTAATAAGGTACGAAAGGTTACCAAACAGTTCTGGAAACTAAAGTGTACATACGAGTTCTTCTAACCATAAATATTGAAGAGCTGTAACATGGATAAACCGGCCCTTTACATGCGGATAAATATGGAAACTAGGAATTATATACATTATGTGGTTGTATCTTTTGCCAAAAGTAACGGACAGTTATAGTTTATATCTTTTTTAATATCACTTTACATAAACAAATGGAACAGTTTGACACGCAGATCCAGGCTCGTACTATACGAATTCTTGACAGGACGTGAAACAACATTTTACTGCACTAAAGTACTTAGACTTTTGGACGAAATGTTTGCACTTTATACAAAAAAAGCACATTAATACCAATAATATTCGGTTAGGTCGACGTGGAGACTGTAATCGTACAAAGTAATTCACATTTTGGTACACATTTACTAGAACATTCTTGCCATTCAGTACAAACAGTTGGCTTTCGGCCGCCCACCCCTCCC
>NW_012109430.1:210436-269676 GCF_000951045.1 Mandrillus leucophaeus | reverse complement strand
AAGCCGAAGCCCCAGAGAGCCCGTACGGATCCGACAAGAAACTGGCCCTCGGGGTTGGCGGCATTTGGTCAGGTGGCCTCCTCCCCCTAGACCCCCTACCGCACCTTGGGTACCAAGCCTTCGCCAAAAAAGGAAAAATAATGAAAGCGAAAGGAAATTTTTAAAGGTTGATACTTCCTCTGTTACTCGTCCTGGGTCTATTGGCAGATTTTTTAAAAAGGATTGCGGGGTCTGTGTGGGGGGTTGTTTTGATTCGCAGGGTTCTTTCAGTAATGTTGTGTATACGTGTGTGATCAGTCTCTTAAATAGGGTTTTGTTCGGTGTTTTGTTTCTGATTTTAAACGTACCATTCGTTAAAATTGGAAGAGAGCGCGCTGTGGCCGGCTGTGTGGTGGACTGCGGAGGAGGAGGGAGATAAGGAGCTGGTGGTCGGGTTGTCTGTGGAGGGAGACACGATGGTGGGAGGCGTGGAGGATTCGTAGCCGGAGCTGGCGGCCGGCGAAGGCTGCGAGCCCTGCGAGGAGGATTCGTGGACCTGCAGGAATAAAGTCGCGTTTTTACGGACATAAAGAGCTAGTGTGGCGGCCGCCTAGAGTGGCGACTGCCGCGAGTGCCCTTCCTCCTGGACCTCTTGGAGCCCCCTGAACACAGGCGAGGCCCGATCAGCGGGACCTTGGGCTTGGTGCCCTTTCACAGGCCTGCAGACACCGTGCTCCCGGGAAAGTCAGCGTCCCCAAGACTCACAAAAGAAAAATAGGTCTCGGAAGTGGGAGCGTGGATTTGAGGCTAGAGACTGCACTTTCTTTCCCTGAACTTTGCTTGCCCGTGTTTAGGTGAGCCGGAGCTCAGGCCTGGGCGCAGGAGTCCAACTCTTGAGTCTCACCGGCCAGCAGCAAGGGCCGCAGTTTCGGCAGCGTCAACCCCCAGCAAAAGCCCTAGCTCCGGGCCAAATTCAGTGGCGGCCTTTGCTCATACTCGCCTCTTTTAACTTTGATTATGAAACCAAGAATTTAAAACGGCCTTGGGCACTCCCATCCCCTTTTCCAGGTCCCGCCCTACCCTCTCTGCCCAGCTCCACTGAGTGGAACCTTTGCCTTCCCGCTTCCTCTGGCTCCCGCCACTGCCTGGCTGCCACTCTCCGCTCGACCCCAAGCCGAGAGCCAAGAGAGCTCCTGCCTCAAAGGGGACGACGAGAGCGCGGCGATTACCTTCATGTGTTTGCGCAGCGAACTGGGATGCGTGTAGGACTTGTCGCACATCTTGCAAAGATAGGGCTTGTCGCTCGTGTGCACGTGCATGTGCTTCTTGCGGTCGCTGCTGTTAGCGAAGCGCCGGTCACAGCCCTCAAACTCGCACTTGAAGGGCTTCTCCCCTGGTGCGAAAGTAGAATGAAAGGGGTCTAATTAGAAAAAAATCCTGCGGCCGTTTTTCAAAAACTAAACAAATGAAATTTAAAAAAAAAAAAAAAAAAAAAAAAAAGCCAGCAGCCCAGGATTAGCGCTTTTTGCAAGTTTAAAAACCCGGAACGTCAATAAATTCTTACATCTGCAGTTGAATTATAAATATTTTAACTCTATTTTAATCCCTAATACAATTAGATCTACATTTTATTTTTAGGTTTAAAAAAAAATAGGAGGAGGAGGAGTCAGTTTTTAGCATCAGGTCTGGAAACTCGTATTACCCAGAGTTATATACACGATTTCGAATTGCTTCCACCTGGCTCCCGATTTCTAGTTTTCACGTTTGCGGCTTATTCTCCTGCCCTATTGCTTTTCTCTCCTCCCCCTGCCCCCTCCCCGACGCTCCGCATCCCCTCGTCGCCTCCTCCAACCCACCCCACTCCCTACATACACTCGCATTTTTTAGCGTAATCTGGGCGGTAGAAAACTCAACGCCGCAAATTCTTCCCTGACTCAGGCGTTAAACCCGAAGTCCCAAGCACGGTTCTCAGACCTCACCCGGGAAAATCAGAATAGGAAAGCAGACCCAATTCCTGGCCTCCTGGGGGCAGGGGGCCCAGAAAGTTTTGCCTGATGCCAGGCTACAACCCTGAGCTCGCGGGAACTTTTTTTTTTTTTTAACTGTTCCGGACCTGTGTCTTAATTATTTTTAAAGGCCAAAACGGCGAATCCGGTGTTTTGAAAACCACCCTCACGGAGTCTAACGGACAAAAAGGTCTTCCTTGCCTTCCTCGGGCTTTCTCCATACCTCAAGCCCACTCTTAAAACTAGTCACTACTAAAACTGAACTCTTCAAATGTGCATAAATCTCCAAAAGTCTCCGTAACCCCAAATTATTTCTTTTCCCCACTCTGTCTCAATTCTTTCTGTCTCTATTTTGTTTCTTTCTACGCCCTTAATCCGGCCTCCTCAATTTCCTCAGCTCATTCCTTTGGCAAAGTCCTCAGTGAAGTGCACGGAGAGAGATGTTGGCAGCAAGCAAGCGTTTAGATTTGTCTGCAGCCTGAGCAGCTGGCGCCTCCGCGGCTGCCCGGAGCCAGCCACTTTCCCCGGCTTCGAAAGCACCAAGGTCTCCGCCAAACCAGGTTTGGCTTCCTGTTCTCCGACCTTTTATGTTTCTCATTTAAAAAAATCTGTCTCCCCAGATCCTTCTCGTCCGCCCTCTGTGTGGTTTTTTTTATATATATATATATATGATTTTTTTTCCCGTAATTTGAAGCCCCAAACTAAAAATCAGCGCACAATTTCCCTGCCTGCCTGCCGGAACCTGACGCCCGGGATCCCACCGAGGCTGCGTTTGTGCGACCTGGCCGCTGACTTTCGGTTTGGGTCCCAGGCCCAAGTGGGAATGGGTAGGGGTCCTGCAGCTGTTTCCGTACCTGTGTGCGTCCTTTTGTGGATCTTTAAGTTCTCGGAGCGCGCGAAGACCTTGCCACAGCCAGGGAAGGGGCAGGGAAAGGGCTTCTCCCCCGTGTGCACGCGGATGTGGTTAACCAGTTTGTATTTGGCTTTGAAGGGCTTGCCCTCGCGCGGACACTCCTCCCAGAAGCAGATGTGATTACTCTGCTCCGGGCCACCTACGTGCTCCACGGTGACGTGCGTGACTAGCTCGTGCATGGTGCTAAAAGTTTTGTTGCACGACTTTTTGGGGTTGGCCAGCTGCTCGGGCTCGATCCACTTGCAGATGAGCTCTTGCTTGATGGGTTGGCGCATGTAGCGGAAGAAGGCGCCAGCGCCGTGATGCGCGGCCATGTTCACGTTCATGGGCCCGTAGCCGTGCAACTGCGGCGCAGCATAGTGCTCGGAACGCGGGCTGGTCACCTGGCCGTACTGCTCCGGTCGCGGGTACATGTCCCCCGAGAAGCCGAGCCTCATCTGCCCGTTGACCACGTTAGGCGACGCGTGGCCGGCAGCCTGCTCGTGAAGCCCGGGGAAGAGGAGGTGGCCCGCGGCGTCCGTGTGGCCGTGTGGGCCCCCGAAGCCCCCGGCCGATGCAGCAAAGAGGCTGTGCTGTGCGCTGGCTGCCGCCGCCGCGTCGCCAAAACCCCGGTTGCGGAACAGAAAGTCCCGCGTGGAGTTGAAGGCTGCGCTGGAATAGGAGCCGACGTGGCCCGGGTGATGGTGATGGCCCAGGGCCGCAGCAGCCGCGTAGCCTGGCGCCTGCGACGTGAAGGCTGTCTGGCCGGCCGAAGCCAGCTCGTGCGAACTAGGGTTGAGCTTGAAGGCGCCCATGCCGTCGGCGAACGGGTTGATGCCCAGGCCCACGTCTCGTTCGGCCACGTCGCCCGCGGAGTGGTGGCGGGACGCGCCAAAGGTGGTCACGCCGATCGCTGGGTACTGGGGGCCGGCGTCCAGGAGCATCGTGGCTGCTCGGGGCGAGCCCCGGCCTCCCCCGCCCCCCCCACCCTCGCCAGCCGAGGAGGGAAAATCGGGAGGAGGAGGAGGAGGAACAAGAGGAGGAGGAAGAAGAGGAAGAAGAGGAGGAGGGAGGGGGAGTCGACCCACCTCGCGAAGTCCTAGCCTGCAGGCAACGGCGCGGCGCGCCCGGGCGTTGGCCCGGCCAAACGCAAAGTAGCCGGACGGCTGCGGGCCGCGAGTAAGACAGGCTCTAGCGCCCGCCAGGCAGACCCTGCCGGCCCAGCTCGCACTTTCTCGCCGCTTAGTCTCTGCCGGGAGGGCCGCGCGTCAAGGCTGCCCGGGGAAAGGCATGGAGCATCTCAGCCCCCCAAAAAAACTTCCTCCTGGATTTGTAGCATAGAGGAATGTGAGCGCCAGAGCCGCGACAGCTTCGCTCTCTCTCCGCCTTGCGCCGCGCGCCCCTCCTCACTTCTCCACTAGCCCCTCGCTCTTTCTTTTCTCTCTCTCTCCTTTCTCTCACGCTCGCCTCCTCGCTCCTTCACTCTCCTTTTTTCCCTCTCTGCTTTTTGCAAAAAAAAAAAAAAAAAAAAAAAAAAAAAAGTGGGTGGGGGGAGAAGAAAGAAAGAAAAAGCCAAAGAAAAGGCGCAAATCATGCACAATATTGTCTTTTGCGGTTTATCTTCCTGGGGAGAAACTTTCACCTCCTCAGCCGGGCGGTGAGCGCGAGACTGATAGCAGCAATCATTCCTGCAGATAAATGAATTGAAAGGACGACACCGTCCCCCCCTTGATGAATGGGAGCAGGGGGAGGTGTCACGTGCTGCCGACGCTGGCGCCCATTGGTGCGTTTGCACTCCCCCCGCCCGCAGCTGCCGCGCCAACGGAGGGCGCGCCGAGGCGCCGCGCGCAGCTCATTGGCCCGCCCGCCTCATCAATCCCAGGTATTGTAAAGCGCTTGACATCCCCTTTTGACAAACCGGGGCTGCCAGGAGTAGCAACTTTTTTTTTAGCCAAATTTTTTCCCTCTTTTCACGGAAATTTTTTTTTCTTTCCTTTTTTTCTTTTTTCTTTTCTTTTCTTTTTCTTTTTTTTTTTTTTTTGCCACGATTTCTTTTCCTTCTCACAGTCATATACATTCCTCCTTCTCCCTTGCCGCCACCACCCCCGCGCGGCCCTTCCCGAAACCTACTCTTCGCTGAGCGATTAGAGATTTCGGACGTCTCCGGGTGCAGGAGGCGGGGATGGGGCTGGTAAACACAGCAAAGGCACTTCCAGAATGTCCCGATTCAGCAACTTTCTTTTCTTTCTTCCCCCTTCCCCCCCGCTTCAAGGGCAGCAAAAGAGGCTTTTGTTATTTGCTCCTTTTGAAGTTTGTTTCCCTCTTGCTTGGTCCCCCTCCTGTTTATAATTTAAGATCTTGGGAGCACACGGGCACTATGCTCTCTTTACAAGAAACGTAATTTCTCAGTGTAACCGGTAGCCTCTGTATTTCTCGCTTTTATCTAATCAGGCTTCCTGCACCACCGCACCCCCTCCCAAAACACACACACACACTCACATTCACACACACAGGTGGATGAACGCTTAAGTTCCCAGGTTATTGAGGTTTGAGTTTTTTAATGGCAAATTTGAAATGTTGTTGTCAGTTTCCTTTACTTTTTCCCTGTCTTGCATTATTTTTCTCTTTTCTCCCTTTCCGTTGTCTCCTTCGACTGCCCCCGCTAACCCTGTCTCTCCTCACTCCTGTTCCCTACTTGGGCCCCTTTCATTCAGGTAAAACTGTAAATTTCCCAATGCGCCATTGTTCCCTTGGGCTGCCCAAAGCTCCCTAGAGATCCCCGAATACTTTTTTGGTATTTAAATCCCCAGTAGATAGGACCAATGTAAATTTTGTGACATTCAAACCTTTTCTAGTTCACAAATCAGTCACCCTTGTCACAGTTATTGAAATTCCGCAACTCGCCACACCAGGACGGTGGAAAAAGCGGGCGCGGTCTTTGTTGCCGACCAGGCTTTTGATCGCCAGAGAAAATTTACTTACCTTCAGATGAGTGAGCAGAAAAAGAAATAACACTCCCTTTGATTTAGTTAGGAAAATGCAGACATTTGGATTCAGTGCAAACATACAACACTCGCTTGTTTTCGCGATGCGGCCCTCGATTAACCTGTCTTTGCCTAGCGCAAAGTCTATTCAACAACTGCGCGTAGTTTCTTTTTGTCCCTTCCACAAAGAGCCATTGACTATATATTAAAATGATTGTTGAAAGGTAGGGGAGTATGGTACTTAAAAGCAGGAAAAAAAAAAAATCCCTGTGACTCAATCAATTAAGCCGAGCAACATTTATGCATTTCAAAAAATGCACGCGGATGCGGGGGGTTGTGGGGATGAAGGTTGCATTTCTCCGCAGCTCTGTTTAAAACCCAACAGTCCTGGCCGAGGGTTTAGCTGAAGCGTCTGCATATTCATTAGGTCTAATTATTTTCTAGTAAGGAAAACACAAAAAGCCAAGAGTCGGAATCCTTCAATTTACCCTTTGTTTCTAACTTCATTTGGCTTCTTTGCAGCTGAATCAAAGCCCTAAACTCTTTTTCCAGACAAAGAAACCTCAACTCATCCTTTCACAGGCGGCCCGGTTAGGAAACTCACCAGTGCCCCAGCGAGAGGAAAATGAAAATGAATATATTTTTTGCCCTGACGCCAGCGCTGACTGCACCGGCTGGAGGAAGGCAGGGTCAGCGTCCGCCGCTCCTCGCCTTTCTGGTTTTCTGGTCTTCTCACCGACTAGATTCTCGCTTGGGGCTGGCCGGCCGGACTGCCCTTTCCATGGGCTGTGCTTGCTCAAAAGTCGGCTTGGGTATCCGAGATGATTTCCCGGTGCCTGAAGGGACCTGACTGAGCATTTGTGCTTGTGCTGGGAAATAGAAATTCGAGAAAAAAAAAAAAAAATTGTCCTGTTCCCATCAACAAGTCTGAGTCTAGCAGCCCAGCATTTCCCACCAACTTTGAGTGGAATGGAATGAGGAGTGGAGGTAAGGAAAGGACTGAGGCATTTTCAAAAATTATTATACACTTCGTTAGAAAAAAAAAAAAAAAAAAGATATATCGGAGCAACTAAGTCTTTCTACCTACAAGGGGAAGTTGGATCCTACTTCCCCTGGAGTTGAGAAAACCTCATCTGCAAGAAGTTTTCTCTAGAGGCTGTATTCCTCTCACTAGGGAGAACATATATTGAACCCACCTCGTCCGCCTTTCAGGAAACACACGCGCGCGCGCGCACACACACACACAACAAGGGAGGGGACCTAAGGGGGAAGGGTAGCTGTTGGGAGGGGGAGAGGGAAAATAATTCTTCAAAAAAGAAAAGTCAGTCTTCTCCTCTCCAGTCTGTGGAAAATCCAACGGGGACGTTTACAAGAGGATATTTTTAGGAAACACATCCAAATACACAGGGGTAAGAGTGAATGTGAGAAAAAAAAAAAAAAAGTTGTGGGTTGTAGAAGTTATCAAGTGGGATTTGCGGCGCTCTCTGCAGGAAACGCGAGCGGCTCCAGTTCAAAGCCACATGCACCAACGTGACATATAAGCCATTAAAATATCATCCTGACGGCTCATTTCTGCTTCATCATACATTCCCTAACTGCTTCCCGAAAGCTGGAAAAGGAGAAATGAAGGATGACCGCCTCGCTGGAACCACAAAAGAGAGGCTTGGAGGGGTTTGTGGTCCCCTCTCAGCCACCCCGAAATGATGTGCAGAAATGAGGCGATCCTGGCAACAGGTGGAGTGGGGTAAGTGCGTGAGTCCAGGGGGCAGACAGATGAGACCTGTACCTCCAGCGACCGGGTAGCAAGTGCCCTCAAGCGGGCCACTGGCACCCAAACCCCAGTGGGGGAAGAGGCCCAGCCAGTCTTTCTGCCCCATCTCCTCCTTCATCCCCCACCCACAACCGTGGATACAGGCCCCACCCCACTGACAATGAGGGGAGGAGGGGGGCCCTTCTGCAAAGGGGCAGCGCCGAGGATGAGTCCATCCCTTCTTCCCAGGAGGAGTGAAAAGGGGGACAAATGGGGCTCCCACTGGTACAGGAACCAGGAGCAGTTTGTTGCCTGCCTGTCTTCCCTTCTCTCCTTGTAAATTGCCTGGGTGCCCCACCGTGGGCACAAGAATGGAAGTCGTGGCCCAGAGCTTCCCTCGCGAAAAATGAACAAGGCGGGTGCCGGGAGGGGGGCTTTACAGGCGGTATCTCTGCTCTGCCCCCAAGGGGATGGCTAGGAGGGTCTCTGCTTCCCCTCTCCAGGGTCAAAGAGCCAAGTTAGCCCAGATGGCAGCAAGACGACGGAACTTCTCCGCCCCAACCTGACGGCAGATGCCGCCTGAGTCACCTCCGGGCGGCTCCTAGCCCTCCCTCATCCTGGTCCTGCCTCAGGAAGCTGACTGCTGGGATCTGCTCTCTGCGCGCGGCCAGCAGTGGGTTCGGGACTTGGCTTTCTTTATCTCCAGTGCGAACAAGAGCAGCAACTAGCTCTCTGGGGAGCAGGCCGCAGCTCCTAGGATTCTGGCCCCTAGTCTAGGCCCAGGGACATTGGAAATTAGGGGCAAGTGAGGAGGAAACAGAGCTGAGCTGTGAAAGAAAGCTAGGACTGGCTCAAAGGTTGGACCTGAAAGTTGGGGCTGATGGATGGCCCATTGCAAAGTCTTAGGAAAGCGGGGAGACTTTGGAGGGTTGCACTTCGACCGTCACCGTCTTCAGGAAACTCTCTTTGGATTCCAAGGTTATGTTTTCCCCGCTTTCCGACAGTATTGGCCTGGCAGCGACCCACACCACTGCACCCCGCTCTTCTTTCTCCTATCTTACCCGCCTGCAGGTTGGGGGAGGGGTGATTCAAAAGGAGGGCTAAATGCCAAGCCTGATCCTGCAGGTGATCTACTGATACAAACTCTATTCTGGGCACCCGGAGGCTGCCCACACTTACTTCAGCCCTGAGCTGGGAAACCCAAGCTTCTCCCTCTAGAGAATAGGAGAATGAGTAAAAGCCCCTGCACAATCCAGTCTCAGCAAACTCCTGGCGCTTGAGGGTCGAATGGAGGGAAGCCAGGAAGGTGCGGGGTGCAGATGGGGAAATCAGGCAGTGGGCAAAGGCCGAGGTCAGTTTCCTCTCTGGCTTGGAGCTCCCAGCCAGCTTTCAGGGTTTTTGCTCTGCGCCCGCCAGCGACAAGTTACAGCGGAGAGGTGGGCATGCCTTTCCCGCTGCCGGCTAATCAGTAAGCAGCAGCTCGGGAACTGAAGTCTCTAACTGCAGCTGACCTCTGACCTTGGGTAGTCCTGCGCCGGCTAGGTCGGCCCCACAACTTGCAGCTTCCGAGGCTCCCCCAAATAAAAATGGTGCTTTTTGCACCTACCCACTGTCCCACCTTTTTGGCTCTCCTCCGGCACTATCAATCACTGGAGCTCCCAGGCACCAGTTCCTCTTCTCAAGGTGGGGGCAGAAGGGCAGATTCCAAAAAGTCTCCAGGATGTGCTATGGACTGGTAATTAGGAGGCCGTGGTTGACGTGGGGAGCAAGCCTTTGGGGAAAACGAAACTGAGTTTCTATATTCCGTGGTTGTTTGAGACCTCAGGTCCAGGGGCCTCAGGATTGCTCCCAAATTTTCTCACCTCTCCTTCAGCAAGATGACTGGCTTGTTTGCTAAGCGGTGTCAGAGTTTGCACGAAAGGAGATGTTTACCCTGGTTCCCTGTGTAGGCTGGGTGATGGAAATGCTACAGAGAGACTCCTAAGGTCCCAGTTGCCTGCCCTAGCCCGACCTCTGCAACATTTGTTTACGTGTCTATGGGTCTGCAGTGCACAAAAGGCTGACAAGACCTGGAGCAGAAGTGATCCATACCTCTTAGAAGTTGGGTTGGAGCAGCCTTATGGGTGGACAGAGATCTCTAGGGAACCTCACACCCATTTCCCCCAGAAGCAAAAGAGTAAATTCTATTGTTGCCAACCAACCAGGACTTCTCCATGCCAGACATCCTGCCATGAGGAAATTTCAGAGCGAGGACGCCCAGCATGCCGCCCTTCTGTAGGAATGCAAAGTTAGGCCTCCTTTCTTTCCTGATTTGCACTGGAAGGAGCTTATTACCTTTGGGGAAGAATGCCTTTTGGTTAGAAATAATTGAAAATAATAATACCCTCTGGGAAAAGGTGAGTCTACCCCCCTGCCTCCCAGGCCTGGACCTAGAAAAGAGGGGAGATAGAAAGGTAAAAGCTGCCAAGCTAGTTGGAATTCTTGTTGGAGGTTGAGGGGGAGAGAGAGAGAGATCTTTGTGCACAGAGAACTGGATACCCTTTAAGATAACAGAGTCCCACTTGGATTTGGCCTGTGGTTCAACAAGTTAAACAACTGCTTGTTCTGTGGGCAGACATCCCCATTGACAGAGGACTTGCTGTGTTTGTCCAGCCTGAGACCTTTTCAATGACTGTTTTTCTTTCTAGGCCAAATTGAGGGTGGGGGCCGGGTAGATGCTTCTGTTTGGCTGCTCAACTGCCTCAGTCTTGCCTGACAGGATGCAGAGGTCCTCAGGATGGCTTTAAGTATTTAAGGCGGCCAATGGCTTGGTAGTTTTAACTGCAAAGTGAATCTGATAAGTAATGTGTACATCTTATGGGAGGTGTTATTTTTACCCTTCTCAAATATGAAATGTGGATGATTTGAACCAAATGATTAAAATTATACCTTTTTAATCTGACAAATTTTATATTAACTTTAAAAAGTCAACCGGTGATGAATCCCAAATGGGTCTGGGGTGTGGGAAATGTGAGGCTAAGGAATTCTGCACCACCACAGGCAAAGCAGGATTTGAAAACCTGCAAAGACATTCCTCTCTTCTTGGTTCCAACAGTTATAAATCAAATTTTAACTGCTAACCTCAGAGTTCAGTAGACTCTCCCCACCACACCTCACTAAATTTCAGTTAATAAACTTCAGAAAAATAATAAGATTTCTTATACAATTAATTCAAATTCGAGAAGCTACAGATTTTTGAGCACTGACTAAAAGAGAGCTTACTTCTGATTGCAAGGCAGAACAAGAAAGGAGTTTCAAATAAAAACCTAGCTGGGAAATTATAATTTTTCAATGTTTTTATCACCAAAGATACATTATTTTGCAAAATGGGCAGTTCCCGGCAGAATCCTTTTCTTTAGCTTCAAAATTTGAAAATGATCAAAGAAAGACCGAAGGATCTTCAGATCAACACCTTCTTTCGTTCATACATTCAAGCCACAGAATGTTGCCACACAGATGTATAAAATTGTTTAACTAGTGACTGTCACTCTTTTCTTCCCAAACAGGCTCAAAGTCAGAAAATGAGATACAAGACATCCTTGGTGATGAGGAAACGATTACGGCTTTACCGAAACACTCTGAAAGAGTCAAGTAAGTTAAAATCCTCCTTTGAATATTGGTTTGCTAGTTTCTTTTCTTCTTCTTTCTTTTCTTTTTTTTTTTTTTAAGTAGGAAGTTTTGTTTTGTCTTTCGTTTATGTTGGGTTGAGAGTTTGGGTCGAGTTTCTTGAGTTCAAATGAAACTTAGAACACCTTGGTGTTCAATACATTTGCACACAAATCAATGACATAACGTCCCACCAGCAGCCGGCTAATCCCCCTCAATGCCTACTCATCTGGACGTTCCAGAATTAATATTTGACGATTCTCTCATTGAAACAACCACCCCTGACCTTCTGCAATTCCACTGTCACGTTATTCTATGACATATTCATCTTGAATTCATTTCCAGACAATTTGATTGGAATGAGGTTTGACATGTATTGGCTTCCATGAAAGAAGCAGACTTTGATCTGGATGATGGGGTTTACATGATATACATCATCTTTACCAGGGATACCAGTCTTGTGCAATGTGGTAGCGACGAGGTTCCCACAATGTGGTGTCTGACCAGGGAGTGACTGACAGCTGCTCTGTCAGGAATACCTTCATTGTGAAGAATTTAATTTAATATTCCATTTAGAATAAGCATATGATTTAGGGTTGGGTGTTTTCCCTTCCAGGCGTCTAGTTTTCCTCATTTCAACTATATCACTAGCTGATGGTTGCCTCCAAAGATGTTCCCTCATTGGTAGGCAAAGGAACCTTCTTAACCAAAGTCAAATAGACAACTCAGGAAATGGCTCTCTATATTATTTGGGGATGATTTGATGGCAAAAGTCTCAAGAGAGGTATGAATTATTATGTAAATTCAGTTATTTCGATTCTTTAATGCTGTTTTGGAAGATCCAAAAGCAATGTTTCCTAAGCTTTTGTCACAGGATGCTTTGTAGAATCCTTGCTTGGAAATTAAAGCCAATCCAAGCATATTTTCTTCCATACTCAGTTCCATTAATGATGTTTAAAACTCAAATTTCCATAGCAGAGGAGAAGAATATCCTCCTTTATTGCCAAAATCCTAATAGATCTCATCTCCTTTGCACAATTTGGGCTTAGAAATATGGATGGGCTCCTGGGGCTTAAGTTATTTCTTTGCATAAAAATAGAGACAACCTCCCTCTGTAGGAATCTTGAAGTCTGTCTGTGACTAGTCTTTAAAGAAATTTACCTCTGTTTAGGATTGCAACTGGACAGAAACAGGGAAGAAAGAACTGAACAAGTGACAATTGATTCAGATGCAGAACATTTAAATGACAAGACTTGTTTCTAGCCAGGTTCTATACAGTGGCCCTCAGCTGAGTAGGGCCCAGCTGCTGATCTGGGCATAACTTACAACTAATAATCATCATTTAATTTAGCATTGCTTAAAACATTAAAATGGAAAAATAGCCGAGCTGTTGATTTGAAATATCCTCCTTTTTTTTTTTTTTCCTTTGCAAGAGAGTGAGATCAGACATTCAAACCAGCGATTTAAGGAGCTCTGGCAGATGCTAGGGCCACCGAATGTTCTATTTCTAGAAAGTAGAACTAGGAAATCACTTGTTTATGCCATTATATTTGTCTGGGTAGGGTGAGCAAAAGTGCTTAGGGCATGATTCTGGGCACTGGTTTGCAGAGGCTCTGAAGACTGAGAGATATTTGGGGTCTAGTGATGGAATACGCTCCAAATAGGTCCCCATGAAAACAAGCTCCCAGTGCTTCATTTTGACATCTGCTAAAGATCTGTGGGTTGTGAGATATTCTTTTTCTCTACAAATGAAACAGAAGAGTAGACTTAACAATGCTATAGCTTCAGGCATGGGTAGGAATAGAATGTGTCAGTCAAGCATTGGGTGTTGGGGACATGTATAGTGAGATGTTTCTGGAAAAAAAAAAAAATCTGAAGACCACTGAGGAGACACCATTCCTTAGCCTGCTCAATTGATGATATCTGTAGCCTGGGTTCCCTGCTTCCCAGGCTCTGGAAGACTCAAAATAATCTCTCTAAAGACTACACTCTGCCTCTCAGATGTTGATGCCCTATCACCTTTAACTGGATACTGCTTTGGAGCTTATTTCAAAGATAGACCTTGAAGACCCTTATGTAATTGCCCAAAGTTCCTTGTCTGTAAATATTAGTTGTACAATTGGTTTTCCCTTATTGCTGTCTCTGGGGAAATGCCCTTCTAGGATAATGTCTGGTCCCGTTGCTGGGTTTAGCCAACCAAGATATAGACCATATGCCTCTAAGGAACTTCCAAAGATCAGGCAATCTCAGTGACCTGCAGGCCTACTGACCCCTGGCTACTCAAGCAAGAAGCAGCTACCCAAAATAGGTCCAGATGTTTTCAGCTTTCAAGAGAAAGCTGCATCTGGGAAGGAGCTCCATGGGGCCAGCCTACTCTCCATGATTTTGGCTGAATCAGATATGTTTGCCCTTTTGCTGCTGGCACAAAAAAGTCATACACAAGTTCAAAGCTTTTCAAAGGCAAAGTGACTAACAGAGAGTGTGTAGTATGCTAGCAGACTATGTGTATAAAACCTCTGTTTCTTATCCCTGGAGTCCAGAGAGTCAGTGGTTAGAACTCCAGAGGGCCCATAAACTTGAATGAGAAAAAAACGCATCTTTATTTTCACAACCTTCTATTAGAAAGTTAGTGTTTTCTTCTATGATGAATATGTGCAGCAAATACTGGACTATTAGGAGTTCAACAGACTCACCAAGCTTCCTAAGGGTTCCACAGCCTCAAACAACCAAAATCCCTTCTTCTCCTGTCTGTCCATACTGTTATTCAAAGCTTTTGATGGAGGTGGGGTCACAGTGTATATATTAAGAAATCCGGTGGGTGCAGTGGCTCACACCTGTAATCCCAGCACTTTGGGAGGCCGAAGCGGGCAGATCACCTGAGGTCAAGAATTCAAGACCAGCCTGGCTAACATAGTGAAACCCCGTGTCTACTAAAAATACAAAAATTAGCTGGGCATGATGTTGGGTGCCTGTAATCCCAGCTACTTGGGAGGCTGAGGTGGAATAATCACTTGAACCTGGGAGGCAGAGGTTACAGTGAGCCGAGATCATGCCATTGCACTGCAGCCTGGGTGACAGAGCGAGACTCTCTCTAAAAAAAAGAAAGAAAGAAAAAAATCCATGTTTGTGCAAATCAGAGTCTTAAAGCTAAAGTGAATGAGTTTGACGAACATTCTGAATTGTTAGTTGTAGATTACCTAGGTTCCAGGGAAGAAAAAATATTTTAATTGCCAGACAATTGCAGAAGTGCCCCTGCACTTAAACCTAAATACCACAGAAGCTGAATACATTCGGTGTTACGATGTGGATAGTAAAAACAGCTGGGCAAGGAGTTTCAGAGAAGAACACACTCTGGCTTTTGTTTTGCTTTTTGGAGCCCTTCATGGGTTCAGTCCAGAGTTGCCTAGACAATTGCATCATTCAACATACACCTGTGAGGTGGGGAGATGTGAAATGACTCATTGAGATGTGGAAACCTTTCGCTGGAAACCTGGCCACACCACTGCTTGGATGAAGGGAAGACAGGGGAAGGATCAGAGACTTGGTGGCTGTTGGTGGAGGAGTAAACCATGAGAGAAGGTGAAAGCCAGGGAGGCATATTCTGAGAGTCTGGTCTCAAAACTGCTGTGTGGAAGCCCTTGGTTTTGAGAGTAGGGAGTGGGGGTCTGGCAGTCAAATACTCTTCTGTTTTTTGTTTTGTTTTGTTTTTAATACTGACAGAGTATCTATTGGTAGAGTTATCTAAGCTCTTCCTGTAGGAGGAGCAGAAAGACTTGGACGTGTCTAAGTGGAGAGAAATTGTTGTGGAAGTTAATCCCTCCCTAAAGTGCACCCAGGGGAGGAACAATGTATTAAATGAAGGTCTCAAAGAATCTGCCAACTGTTATACATCAGTTAATTATTTAAAAAAAAATTTTTTTTAACCCTTATTTACCAACCAGGAAATGTAAAAGAATAGTCCTTGGTGCTGGGGATAGGGGGAGGGGCAATTCATTCCATTTCTATTCAGCGTTGCTGGTAATCTGCCGGAACTTCTAGCCTCTGCTAAGGGGTATGGGATATTTTACTCAATCTTTAAAACTTTTCTTAAAAATACAAGCCTTTCTCTGTTTGGGGGGCACTATTTATGGCCGCCAGGGAAGTCCAAGCACTTAGGCTGGCATTTTCGGCTGCAGCGACAAGGTAGGAGTCCGGGCCAGCAGCCCTTTAAATCCCCGGACGACGCAGCTGACCTTAGCCGGTCCGCTCAGACAAAGGACACCCTCCTGCCCCCAAAGCCCCCCAATCCCCCGCCTCTCGGCTTTTGCCACACTCGACTGGGCCAGAACTTAAGTTTTTTTCAACCGATCGACCCCCATCGCACCAAAGTGGCCCCCCTAGCACTGGAGGGCATCTTGTGGGAGGCAGCCTGCAGGCTCTCTCAGAGCCTGAACGGGGAAACGCGGCGTGCACTCTCTAGAGAGGCCTAAGACGAGCTAGGAGGAAGCAGAGGCAGCTTGGACCGCAGGCAACAAGTAGCCGAAGCTGAAAGTGGAAGTCACCCTTAAATCCCCTTTCCCAGAGGCTCCTTACGACTGCAGGGTATAGCGCTCAGCATCCCTGATTGGCCCAGGGAGATTCCGGAGCGAAAACCTGTTTCTCCTGGATGCACGCCCGACTCCTTTGTTTCTTTGGAAAGCCGGCCCGCCGGTGGGTGTGACTTGTGGCGGGGCGGGTCCTTTCAGGAAGGCATGGGTTCGAGCCCAGCCTTTCCAGGCCGTCACCACTTCCCGCTTAATCCTGTCCCTGGTAAGGGCCAGATCCTTGGGTATCGCGCGTCTTTGAGCTCTCCAACACCGGGGAGGAGGGGCCTGCAGGGCTAAATGGGAAGAGAGTATAGAGGAAAGAGAGGGGGAGGGGAGAAGCAAGGAAGACGAAGTGAGGTAGAGGGTTTGGGGAAAATAAGAGAGACGAAAAGAACCCGAAAGATGAGGGAAACGAGACATTTCTGAGAAAGCCAAAAAATAAAATTAGGCTCAACGACTGCTAGCCTAGGAGTTTCTCAGCTCCTGGCCCCCGAGTCAGCAGTTTCCTTTGGTCCTTCGATCCCGACCCCCTCCTCTTGCAGTCTACAGGGACAAACTGCCCAACCAGACTGCCATCTCTGCGCACACTATGCTAGCCATCAGCCCCGACTGAGGTCCCGAGAGGACTTTAGGCGCAGCGCAATGCTCCCTCCCCAAAGTTGTGGTGAAGGGTGGCATAACCCAGTCCCGAGTACTTCCAGGAGTCCTGAGTCAAAACTGATGCACTCAGCTTTCCGGAGAGGAGGGGGAGGAGGCTCAAGGGGAGAGAAAAGGATTTGTGCCCAGGTCAGAGCGCATGAGCAGTAGAAGCTTGAGATGCTGTGGGGGTGGGGTGAGGGAGGGAAGGAGGGTGTGTGTTTGAGGGAGAGGTGTGTGAGGGGGTTGGGGGTGGAGCGAGGAAGTGAGAGAGAGAGAGAGACCGTCCGCGTGCGGCAGGACCTGTCATCACTGACGTAGGACCCAGCCGCTGGCCAATGGGCGACCCAGGCAATTGTTCCTCTCTGTGGGTCCCGGCCACAGCCCTGAATCTCTATTGACTTCCTAACGCGCCCTGCTGCTACTTCTGTAGTGTGCAGGATTTCGCGTAGGCATTAATAGCCAAGGGGGTAGGCGCGCCCAAATCCAAACCTTGAGAAGAAGGAGAGAAAGAAAGAAAGAAAGAACGAAAAAACTTTACAGAAGTTTTTTGTGTGGTTTTCCTTTCCCCTCCCCACTGTCAGGTGGCAGTGGTGTTAGTGGCCCGGTACAGGGAGCTCCGGGGAACCTGGGCCGGCATGCAGCCGGTCGCTCTCTCCTAGCCAAGTGGGGCACTGAAAATATATATGGCTGGGGCGCTTCCGAACCACCACCACCTCCAACACCATCATTTCTATCACCTCCACTCCCCGGCAGGGCACCGTGCCCCGGAGCGCCCCGGGGTGTTGGCTGCCAAAGTGCGCTTGGGGCTCAGGTCCTACCCCTCTGGAGCAGAACCCCCAGCAACCCACAGACTCAGCCCTGCGCCTTCCATTACCCCTTACATCTACTGTGCGGCTACCATCCCTCTCCAGCTCATGGCACTGCAGGGGACCTGGCCGAACAGCAATCCGGTCCAACCGCGGCGGAGGTGTTTGGCCTTGCTCTGTCCACCGGGTTCACTGCTGGCGCGGTCTGGCTCTGAGTTCCACGGCTGACTGCAGAGTCCGTAGTGCGTCTGGGCTGGGCCTGCCCCCCGGGGCCCAGGGAAGAGCGCGCAGCCCACCCCACCGGTTCTCATGCGTGCTATTTGTTTCGACAACAGGTAGCAGCTCTGGACACCATGGCCCCCAGCTCGCCGCCGCCTCCAGCCCCTCGGTGTTCCCGGGCCTCCATGAGGAGCCTCCCCAGGCCTCCCCCAGCCATCCTTTGAATGGACTCCTGCGTCTGGGGCTCCCTGGAGACATGTACGCGCGGCCAGAACCCTTCCCGCCAGGGCCTGCGGCCCGCAGCGACGCCCTGGCAGCTGCCGCAGCTCTACATGGCTACGGGGGCATGAACCTGACGGTGAACCTCGCTGCGCCCCACGGTCCTGGCGCTTTCTTCCGCTACATGCGCCAGCCCATCAAACAGGAGCTCATCTGCAAGTGGCTGGCGGCCGACGGCACCGCGCCCCCGAGCCTCTGCTCCAAAACTTTCAGCACCATGCACGAGCTGGTCACGCACGTCACCGTGGAGCACGTCGGCGGCCCGGAGCAGGCCAACCACATTTGCTTCTGGGAGGAGTGTCCGCGCCAGGGCAAGCCCTTCAAAGCCAAATACAAACTTGTAAATCACATCCGCGTGCACACGGGCGAGAAGCCCTTCCCTTGTCCTTTCCCGGGGTGTGGGAAGGTCTTTGCTAGATCAGAAAATCTCAAAATACACAAACGAACTCACACAGGTCAGTATTCGGCGCTGTCTGTCGCGTGCGGACCCTCTGGGGAAGCAGGCCCTCGGGTCTGGATTTCCTCAAGTCCCAACTGAGGGGAGGGGGAAGATGTTTCGGTGTTGTTACCATGAGCCAAGGCCATAAAATATTAATTATGCGCTTCTATTCTTAGAATCACAGAAGTTTCCGGAGGCTGTGTGTAGGAAGGATAGTGCGGGATTTCCGTTCTGGGGGGACAAGGGTGAACGTGCCTAAGACCCTGTGTGTGCAGACATGTGATCTCTGCTTAAGAGTTTGATTTTGAGATATTTAAAAACAGCATTGTTCCCCAAAGTCGTAAAGACATAAGAACAGCTGTCTAACTTTTTTCCTGGTCCCTTTGGAATTGCAGGGCAGAACTCTTCCACCTGTCGTCCTGATAACCTGGCCCACCTGGTCTGAGGGTTTACCAGGCCCTGGAGCCTTCTTTAGGAGTTGGGAGTCGAATGGGCTAACTTTGTACCTATTTTTGAGCCTTGGTGGCCAGACACTAGGGATGTTTGGTGAACCCTCACTTTTGCTTTAGCACAGACCTAACGGGACCTAGCCACCTTAAATATCATTTACCAAGTTGTTAAGGGAAATGGGGACATGTGTCAACTACATCTGCTATTTCTAGTTAACAGAAAAAAAGGAGTCCCGTTTAAGAGCCTGCAAAATTGAACTCCTCTGGCCAGAGCATCTCTAATTAATGCAACTGCAAGGAGAAAGTTTTCACACTTTCAGGATAGCCTGTGAAGTTACATTAATTAGTTTAGCAGCCATTGTTTGTACTCTCCTTAGTTAGGCTTTTCTCGCTCCTCCTCCCTGGAAGTTTAAGAAATCAACATCTTCTCCCCTCCCCCATTTTGGGGGCAGGAGAAAGGGACTAGTGGGGACAGGAGAAAATAAAATAAATTCCAGCTTGGTGCCCCACTTCTCCTACTGCCCGGTGCCTTACCTTACTCGCCCCTATTCTTGCTGGAACGTCGACAATTGCTGGAGTCAAAGAACTGACTAAGGCTAGTTGTGCTAAAGCCTGTCTTCTCCCCAAACTCTCCCTTCCCGGGGAAGGTCCATGGCCCGGACACTGGCACACGCGGAGACCAGACCAAAGTCCACTTGGAACCTGGCACTTTATTTCTAAAGCGTGTCTGAAAGTGTACAGTTTCCCTGAGCTCTTCTCAGGGTTTCCCACAATGTCGCAAGGATCTCACCCCCTCACCCGAAGTTTTAGCTCCGGGAAGGGGCGGTAGGTCACTCTCAAATCCTGGTCCCAGGCCTGCTACTCCGGGAGCTGGCGGCGGACACCCGGAAGGTAGATTCGCAGTCCTGAGCTGGAGAAGGAACTCATCTTTAATGGCAGAGTTGTTGTTTTTTAAAACAAACAAACTTTTACAGCTCTTTGCCGGCCCACTGTTTGAAGTCTGTGAAGCAGAAAATGGTTAAATTCTTAGCACAGTCGACCTACAGCAGAGAAGCAAGTTCAGTGCGCCGCGGCTGGCTCAGGTTTTCGTCTTTTCAGGACAGAATTTTGTGCGTTCTTTCGGCTCCCCTGATTCATTCCCGGTGGGGGGGGGGGGGAGAACAACAAAAACAAACAAACAAAAACACACACTACCAACAACAAACTACAGAGTCTGGCCTGCTCGAGCATTTCCCTCAAATCCGCCTCCTAAGTAATAAAAAGAGGAGAGAGAGAGAGTGAGATAGAGAGAGAGAGAGAGAAAAAAAAATGTTTCTCAAATGGCAATAGACCTCAGTACAAATTATTCATGAAGACAGTTCTCGATTCAACAGGAAAATAATTGCCTTTTCAAATATTAATGGCGTTTCATTTCCTCGAGTCGCAGAAGTGGCAAACAGGAGCAAATTTCTCAGGAGTTGAGATTCTCCCTGACCTGAATCCTGGGCCTGGCTTTGAAGGCGACTGTCCGCACCGAAAGCATTCACTTTGCGGCGGTCACAGCGATCCCGGAACAATGGTGCCTCGAGGAGGGAGGCGAGGCCAGCTACCGCGGTCTGCCTGGCCACCGCCACCCAGCTTCTCTCCTGGGACCCCTCGGCCGGGGCCGGGAGCTCGTCACACCTTCCCTGGCGTCTGAGGGCGAGTCAGTGCTGGGGATCCGAGGTAGAGGAGAAGAGACCGCGCCGGGGCGCAGTCGCCGGGACAACCAGATCCAGCCACAAGTGCGAGAAAATGGCGCTGGCCCAGCTGTCCCGAGCTTCCGAACTTTGTCCCGCGGACCTGGCGCAGGGTCGGAGAGGAGGCCTTTCCGGGCTACGGAGCCTCTGGGATGGCAATCTGGGTCTCTCACAGCTCAGCCCCAGGCCTAGGACGCTCCGAGCGGGCTGCAGGGGCCTAGCCCAACGCTGCCTCTTCACATTCACCCACCCACCCAGGGCGCGGTGCAGGGAGCTGGAGGGAGGGGGAAGGACTGGAGGCCGGGAGTTGGCGGGGGGCGGGGGTGATGTCAAGCGCGGAGACCAGGGCGCCTCCTGCAGCTCCGGAGCAAGCTGGGGCGCAGCCTCACCTGGCCTCCAAGGGGCCTGCGAACTTCCCGGCTGCCGGTATCACTCATTGCACTGCTGTTTTCTCCTCTGCTCCTCGTCTGGAGCGAAATAATTGTTTTTGTTTTACGTGAATGTCCAGCGAGGCGCTCACGAGATCGGATAAGCGTTTGGCGGGATTTTTGTGGCGCGGGGGCGGGGAGGGGTTGTTGGGGAGGGGCACCAACCTCAAATTCCATTTCACCTCTGTTTTCTCAAACTAACCTTGGTCTCTTTTGCAGGCCCTGAATTGTACGGGTTTTTTTGTAAGGTTTTTTTTGTTTTGTTTTGTTTTGTTTTTGAAAGAGAAGGAAGAAAGTTTGGGTTTGCAAATGCTGCAGGAATCAGAGGAGATAAAACGAGGGGCAAATAGGAACACTGATTTATTCCGCATCTTTCTCTCACTGTTTCATAAAATGGTGCCGGTGTTCCGCTAAATGGCAGGTGCCAACACCTTCCAGAGGGTTCAGTGTACTAACTGTGCTCCTGTAGGGTGGGAATCCAGCAACCAGGTGGTGCCGGAGACCCGGGCTCAGGAGGCACTGATTGCGCAGAAGTGCGGATTGTGCGCAAACCTCTCTGTCTGAGCCTCCACAGGGCTCGGGAATTGGGGCTTTGTTTGTTCTAACCAGCCCCAGGAAAGCGCCTGTCTTTCCTGGATGCGGCGGGAGAAGCAACTACAAAGACAGCAGTTCTCCAACTGTGCGTCTTCCTCCTCAGCTAGACGCTAGGTAGCCGGTCCCTTAACTCAGAGCGCTGGGAGGCAGCCATTTGTTTAAAGCGCCCAGGAACCTTCTTCCCCCATTTCCGCAACACTTGCAGCTCCGGCAGGAATCTAGGCTTCCGGATTCTCGGGATCCTTTCCTCTCCCACACGTCAGCGAGTTCAGGTGGCCGTGAGCTCCCCGATTGGGGCTCAGTCCGGCCAATATTATCACTCTAACGTGCACTCGCGCCTTCCCTCGGCTCTACAGGGCATCGCAGCCACCGATCCCAGCCCCTCCCGGGCCTATCCCAGCCGCCCGGTCGCCCTCCAGTCTGCAGAGCCGGGCCTGCCCTGACAGCTGCAGCTGTTCTCTTCCCGAAGCCTCAGCGCTCAAGGGCGTGGTTGCGGTAGAGACCTCGGATCCCACTCGGCCTGTGCGGACCCTACTGCGCCAACCCCTCGTCTTAGGCCCGAGAGACCCGACAGCCAGGTGGGGGTGGTCTAGGGAGACTGGTCGACATCGCAAGTCAGTTCGGACTGGGAGGGCCAGCTGCCCACAGCAAGGTCTCCGGGAGGCCTCTGGAGCAGCGTAATAAAATATTATTGCTGGCGAGCGTATCTGGAGGGATCCCGGACGGTTTAGGCAAGATTTGAAGAATGCTGCTAACTGTTTGCCCTCGGGGGGTAGAAGGGAAGAGGGAGGGGGCGCCACATCCTGTAAAAATCTCCTCTGAAGTGAATCATTGCTCAGAATACCTTTCCCTGCAGCACGAATCCACTTTATGCACACATCATGTGCATCGGCTGCGCATCCTTAAATTATTTCATCCCTTTGGCGTTTGCGCAAAACCTACTTTAGTAAACAATTTGGGCCAGGATGGGAGTTGGGGGTGGGGGGGGCGATGAAAGGCTGGGCAGGGTAGGGGCAGAGACGTTTGGCTGAAACAGCAACTTTAAATCGAGCAAATGTGAGCTTCCCCGTTAATTATATTGTGAGCTCCTCCGTTAATGTATTTCCAAACAGAGGTGCTTCTGGTTCCAAGTGGAGAAAATTTGGAGGAAACAATCAGAGTGGATCAGGATTTTCGAGGATGAAAACTCGACTAAGATGGAGTCACTGTCGCTCCTCCTCCCTACCCTCCCCCTGAGCCCAGACCAGGAAGACGGGAGGGATGGAGGCGCTCAGGAGAGTGCACCGGGGGCGCTCTCTGCACGAGGGAAAGGGGTGCTCGACCTGAGCACCTGGAAAGAGATTTCTGAAAATCTTTTGTAGTTCTTTTCCAGAAAATGAGAGACGAATTGGGGGGAGAGGGAGGGTGGCGAGCACTAATGTCTCTGCGTTGCCTCCGCCAGGCGAGAAGCCCTTCAGATGCGAGTTCGAGGGCTGTGAGCGGCGCTTCGCCAACAGCAGCGACCGCAAGAAGCATTCGCACGTGCACACTAGCGACAAGCCATACACGTGCAAGGTGCGGGGCTGCGACAAGTGCTACACGCACCCCAGCTCGCTGCGTAAGCACATGAAGGTGCACGGGCGCTCGCCGCCGCCCAGCTCTGGCTACGATTCGGCTACACCGTCTGCCCTCGTGTCGCCCTCGTCAGACTGCGGCCACGAGTCCCAGGTGGCCTCCTCGGCGGCGGTGGCGGCGCGTAGTGCCGACTTGAGCGAATGGTATGTGTGTCAGGGCTTGGGCCCCACCGCGGCTGCCCCCGCCGCGATCCTCAGCCAAGAGCTACCACCTGGCCCTGCTGCTGCCGCCGCCGCCTCCGGTATTAGGGCTGCCTCTGTGGTTGCTGCTTCGGCACACACCGGATGCAGAGTAGGCCACGTTTCTGAGGCATGAAGAGGGAGAGGGCGGAAGGAAGGAAGGCAGGCCGGCCACCTGTAATAGTTGCTAGAGCTCACTGAATACGCTAATATAATGTCCATTATTTTAAAAGATAAATATGGTCCCCCTATTTATTCTATAGTCACACTCAGCACCATTACCCCTACACGCACCTTCATGATTATCATAAAGCCAGTGTTAGGGGTGAAAAGAGACAGGGAGATGGAAAAAAAAAATGGAGAATTTAGGTGCAATCCTGGCCACTTCAGATGACAAAAGTAAAGCCACAAATTTCCCGCATGCTTCGCAAGATGGGAAATATTTTCTCGAGAACTGGGCCTCTCCCACCCCCCTCCCAATACTTCCCTCCCCCACATTAATTCCAACCTCGGAAGTTCAGATCGACAGAAGGCGGCAAAGGGAATTCCAGAGCCGTTTTCTTGACTCCAGTTTCTTTCCTCTTTGCCTTCCTATGGTTTCCCCTTCCCTAGGTATCCTTTGAAACAAAGTATACACAAGTCTTAATTTTTCCGACCTCCTCTATAAAGGAGATAAGGGAGATTCATTGTCTTTTCAGCAGGGGGTGTGTGGGTGGTGGTTACACGCTGCCACCCCTATGTAGTGGCCTGGGCACACAGATAAATATCTGCCTGTCGTCCACAGACTCGATATACATTGTATACTTGGGGTGGCGAGTCAATTCAAAACAACAAGAAATACAGACAAAGGAACGCCAGAGAGGCTTCAGGATTCAATGCCGTGAGGCCTCCCCGGGCCCTTTTCCCACCCCAGCCCCTGTAGAGGCGTTGCCTGTGAAGTCTTCTAGGTTCTTGGGCTCCGGGTGTAGAGCGAGCTGATGACGTCACTGAGTCGAGGCCTCTAAAGTGGAGGGACCTGACCTAGGCGGCCGTATCTGGGTGAATCGCGTCAATTCAGTGACGGTCTTTGTCAGTAATTGCACAATGTTGGTTTTATTTTTTAAAAAGTGTAGGAGAGACTAGAGAAATGATCAACAATAATAAATATTGTAAAGGCAAACAACCAGTGAGTCTAGATGGAATGTGTATTTGATATGCTGTGTATGAAGTCTGCAGAAAAAAAGAACCAGATGTTGAAGGAGGGGGCGAGAAAGACCTTTGCAATTGTTGCCAAAGGGAAAAAACTCAGGTCCTGTTTCCCTCCCTTCCCCCCCTCTGCAGGGAGAATAGGGCTGCCCCAAAATCCTAGCTACGATTTGAAGAAGAAGTAAAAGAGAATAAAATAGTAAAGCTATGGCAGATTCATCCCAGTTCCCTAAGAATTTGAAAATCAGTGTGTGTGTTGGGGAGGGAGGTGGGTTTTCTCTTTGGGGAGGGCCCCACAAAAGAGCTCAATTTAAAAATCTGAGCCCAACAAACAAGTCCTGGCCCTGCCACTAATAAATTTTCTTCTGCTCTCTCCTCTTCAGACACCATTAGACAATTAGCACTCCTGCTCACAGTCCCCACAACTTTCATCAGATGAAATAACGTCCTAACTGGAGTGGAACTATTTTCCTGACTCCAAATAAAAAATGCCATCTTCCAAATACACCCTTAGTGAATCCGTCCTTGAGAAAGGGGGACTGAAATTCCTGCCTCCCCCTAATACAATAGGGCCCAGAGGCTGCCTGACCCAGCGCGGGCAGTTGGCAACAAACAACTCTTTCCCATAGTCAAACGCCAACCCCACCACTAAGGTGCAGAGGGCATTTGCGGAACTTACTGCTTCTGCCTATGTTTAAAAAGTCCCCCTTCCTGAAGTAGGACTCCTTCCTTTCTCCTCTGTTTCTAAGCCCCTCGCCCCCATTTTGCCTTCTATCCTAATCTAAAATAATGAAACAAAACAAAAATGTTTGGTCGGCCACTAATCGCCTTTAATTTTTCATTTGCTTGTTACAGATGTCCATTGCGTTGCTCGCAAGGTAATCTCGCTCCGCGCAGCTGAGCGCCCCGCATCTTGCGCCTGCTACATCAAAGGGCCCGCGCACAAAGCAGTGTTTCTTCGCCACGGTGCATCTTCATGGTAAGTTAGGATTTCTATGGCAATGGGCAAGTCGCACTGAAATCCTGAAAGGCCAAGCCTGGAGCCCGTCCAGGCTTTTCATTAAGGACATAATATTTACGTCTAACAGACCTTTTTTCTTGTGTATACAAGTATATATTTTTGTTTGACGCGGACTAAATCATTTTCATTTAATTTCCGGTAAACAAAACCCACGCGAATGGGCACTTGTACCCGATCATAATAAAAATGGATAATAATGTGAAGGAAGAAAAGAGCCGCTTGAATCGCCGCTCAGCCCCCTTTGTTTCTGCTTTCTGCGGTGATCAGAGGGCGCATTTGGGTTTGATGGCGAGTTTCTAAAGGCGAGGAAATGGTTTGTAAGAGGGGAAAGAAAAGGAGAAAGGTCTAATCAAGCTAGGGTTGTTCAAAGAGTCGGGTTTTGGGGTTGAAAGTGTGAGTTTGACGGTGCATCAGCATGCCGCGTTAGGCTCGCCATGGAAATACGCGCGGGGAGCGGCCGCTTCAAAGGCGGCACACTTCACTACAGACACTCTATTAAGATACATTTGCGCTGACCTTTGCTTTCACGCCATTTAATACTGTCACTGCGCTCTCCAGTATATACTTCCTTCCTAGAACCCGACTTGCCCGCGTTTAGGGGTTCACCCTGCACCCGGATGTGGGAGGCTTTGGAGCAGGGGACACTTTCAGGAAAGGGAGGAGCACAAGGACTCTGTGCATCTTGACTGCGCACCAAAGAGCTCCAGGATCAGGAGTGAAAGATTTTAAAGCAGCCTCCGAAGCTTAACAAATGAGCATTCCAAACTCAGTTTTGTGCAAATCGCCTTTCTGACTCTTGAGTAGGATGGAGGCTTAAGTTTAATGGGGACTTGTGGGGAAGGGAGCCACCCTGGGGGAGTCTGAGGAGTTCAGTCTGTGGCCCTTGGGACATTTCCACTCTGGCTTTCCTTACCACTCTTCTTCCTCTCCATCCCATAAGTCTCTTGCGGCCCCTCAAACTTGTTTCTTTCTAAGGCAGGGTGTGTGGTACCTTAGGCCTGGACTTGTCCTAGATGCAAACTCAAGAGCCCAAGGCCAAGGGGATATGGGGAAGATGGCAGGAAAGTTAGAAGTCCATGTTCCCTTAATTGTCTTGTTGTTTATTTTATCCAAGTACCCCAGTGAATAGGGGAAAAATAAACACAGTGAAAAAAAAAAATCAAACAGTGGAGTCTTCTTTAGTGCCAGTCCTTGTGGTTGAATAAAAAGGATGGTCCGCTTTCTATTGAGCTGAGAAATCTTTGAAGTGGGAGTTATTATCTGAGACATTCCTGCTTGTCGTCCTAACAACGCTGATGAAACGTAAAAGGTTCTTTGTCAGCGATTTGTTCTCCTCTCTGTCAAACTCCCTCTGCCCCGTTAGTTTCAAACCGTTTCTAAAGAGATAAAAATCAAACTTCTTTTAAAAAAATATCCGCACACTGCACCAATACATAACTTTAGGACTAAGTCTTGCTAAGGGATAAACAAAAGCAATGCCTAGACATCAGGGTCAGGGCCTGGCCTGGTGAAGTATGCAGAAGTTGGGGTACCCTCGGGACAAGCTTTGGGACATGAGGAAAAGTATGCAGAGAGCGTCCAAGCAGAATACATACCCTAAGTCCATAATTGTATGTCTGCTTTCTTCTGCTCTGACTTGCACTCAATCAGCCCAAGTTGGTTCACCTGGATGGGTTCCTTCGGGTACCCCTCAAGCTGCTAATATTCTTGCCCAGGATCCTTGGAACTTAAGATTGCAGCCAAGCAATTGTTAATATCTCCTGCTCCTTCAAAGCCACCTCTGCTAAAAATAGACCCATTGTGTATTTCTTCTCACTAGCAGCAATCAACAAGCCCTTTCTGCCATTAATAAGAAGGAGAATAGCTGAAGGAGAGAGATGTTTTATTAATTTCCTGTTTCCTTCAGAATCTTGGCAGTTGAAGCTTAGAAGATTTGGTCTACAACATAGTGATCGAAAATGCATGCAAATGCCCATCCTTCCCCTCATTCACATGTGCAGTTGTTCATTTTATATTGTGCCCAAGAAAGAAACTTTCACCCAGTTCAGGTTTCCCCAAAACTCCTGTTGTGGTTTTAAAGGTGGTTTAAATAAATAAGGATGTGCTGGTCCCACTACACTGTGTGTGCTGAATAAATGACTTGTAAAGTTTTCCGAGCTGTAACCCATGCTGTTATTATAGTTGCTGCAAAATGTTGTTTCTGATATTGATTTTATTTGTTAACTGGAGGTCTCCATATGTTTGTTTATATTGCTAATTTATGAGAAAATGTAATAATCGCAATGAATGTGAATTATACAGACAGGCAAACATTTTGTAATCATAATTCACATATACACAAAAGCCTGGCTGAAACCTTAGACTGTTTGTACCCTCTCTACCCACACTGTTTGTGATTTATCATCTGTCTCCTTAGTGTCAGTTAAATTATGAACTAACTTGAAAATAAAAAGTTGTTTGACTGAAAGTGATTGTTGAATGAACAACAAAGTTGAAAGCCATGGCTTGATCTTGTAAATATGTAAATGTAAATGATATTAAATCTGTGATTCCTTTTCCCTCCAAAGGCCTTTGTGTACATGGCACTCCATTTGGCTATTTTCTTTGGAAATAAATGATGTGATGTTTCCCTTCCTCTTTTGAATCCTGGTGTCCTGTTATTGTTTCTTCATCTTGGGAGAGATTTGAGGCCCTCCAGAAGCCTCTAATTCTCTCCTCAGTCTTTTTTCACTGATTCACACAAATATCTCTGGGGGCCTAGTCTCAGGACAGCAAAAAGGAGGGACTCCCTAAAGAAGCCATTATGAGAAAGACTTCTCTCATCCCAATTTCACCCTAATGACACTGACATCATCAACCAATTTATTAATACATTATAGAATGGAAAATGTTGGAAGGATGCTCTCAGTGTCTGCCAGGAAAGGCTACCTTTCTGCATTTCCAGCTCAGAGCAACATCTAATAAACCACGTCTGAATTCCCAGAGAAATGTCCAGTAGCTGGTGGGAATGAAAACAAGGAAAGAAAAAGACAGGACAGTTCGGCTCTAAGACCTGACTAAGCGCTGGTGGAGTGTCTCAGGCACAGTTGCCCACAGAGATCTTCCTAGTTGGACTCTGCCCCATCTGGGAGAAGTGATTGCTCAGACCTCAAGGCTCCCTTCAGATACCTGCGAAGGTCTCTATGCCTGAAGACTGAGGGGCTACAGCCCACATGACACTTTCCTGGGCCGCGATTGAGATATCTGGTGAGTTTCAGCATCTGATACACGCCACGGTTACCTGGCCCAGCCACTGGGAAACTTATTTCAAATGAATCACCAGAGCCATTTTCCTTCCTCCACTGTGTGGCCACTAGACCTCTAGATACCCGCATACCTTGTTGCCCCTGCACCTACCGCTCAGGAGGCTTTCGCCTGACACTTTTTTAACTCCTGAGAAGTTGGTTCCCGTGGGCTTGGTTGGGGCAAGGGGCTGGATGGAGTGGGAAGACAACGACTCCTAGGGTGGGAATGCTGGGTCTCCTTAGAGAACACCTGGTAGACTCAATTCGTAGGGCAAGGGCTGCAGTCCTGGGTAAAACGTTGGGAGAAAGGACCCCAGCGCGCAAAGGTGCGAGTGAGACGCACTGGTGTGATAAAGGCGGACACGAGGGGAAACCAAGACGTGTCCAAGTCAATGGCATCCCTGAGAAAGGAGGTCCATGGGCGTTAACACTGGAGTTAGCGCCCCCTCCCGTTCCTTTCGCGGAAGGGCCCCCTTCCTCCGTCTCAGGGACGGATTAGAGGGGCCTCTCCTCAACCCGGCCTCTTTGAGAAAGAGCACTCATTAAAGCCCTTTAACCGACTGAGTATTGTGGTGAGGAGCAAGTGGGGATTAGGAATGAACTCGGGACTTCCAGTCAAGGCTTTTCTGGGGCTCGGAGCTCTCTGCTCAATCCTGCTGCCTGGAGTCTTCACAGCTGTTCCTGCCCATGGCTCCAGAGAGAATCCCAGCCCTTCTACCCACACCTTCCCATTCCTCCCAGGAAAGCCTTGCATGAGAGGGCACTCAGGAATTGAGGTCCGAATCATTCCCTAGAATGCAGAGAAAAGACAGGGTGCCCAGGAGGCTCCGCTGTCCTTGACATTCCGTGAAAGGGTTTTGGAGAAAGAAAGGCCTGTCTTCAAAACTTCCAAGTTCGAACTGTGAGGCAGTAGAAGAGGAAAGAGAAAGTGCTCTTAGACACCTCAGTGCCCCAGCCACTAGGAGAGCTGAGATTTCCTTTGAGTCATTATTGTTTGGCAGAGTTGAATAGTGTAACCTTTGACAGAGGGTTGAATTTACTGGTCCCCAAGTGCCCTTGGCTAGCCTCACCCTAGAATTATCTCACTTGCTCTCTGGGGAAGTTACCCACCTCCCACCCTGAACTGACAATGCTCAGAGAAGCTTGGGTGCGCTTTAGTCATCTAATGATCCCTCCACTTCATCCTGCTCTCTTCTTCGCTATTCCTCATTAGAGCACCAGGTAGAAACTGCTGGCCTGGTGAAAAGATCTTGGATAAGAGGAGGCAGTCTGCCCACTTGTCCACCTACTGGCCCTGTGCCCCTGGATAAATGATGAAACCTCTCTGTGCTTTAGTTCCTTCATTTGTAAAATGAAATTAAAATGAACCTCCTTTGCAAGCTTGTTTTGAGTGTTAAATGAGATAATCCTTTAAACATTTAGAATGTACTTGCTAGTGCTAGTTGTTATTACTATTACTTATCTTGGGATTCTGTCTTTCAGAAACATTCCCCTAGCTCCTCATTGAATCAGGTGAATATTTTCGGTCCCTAGCAGAAATGGTGGCGCCCTCAGGGACCCTAAACTCCATAGCAGTGTGCACCTCCTTCAGGCAGTCAGAAGGATAACTGAAAGCCCCGATGTCACTTTGTTTTCTGAGATCAATTCTCTGAGAAGTTTATTCTCTGAGAGTTCCAGAGCCCAGGGCACCCAGGCACTGAGGCAAAAATGTAAATTAGTTTTTAAAGATACAAGAAAAGTTAGAAAGAATTGAGTTTATTTTGGAGAGGAACAAAGCTGAAGAAACCAATTGCCTTAATGTCACCTCTATGACTTGTTAAGACTGGCATTGCAGTAGACACAATGGTTCAGTCTGCCTTGTGTCAATTTATCTTATCATAAGCCTGTGCGGTGTGAGTTTTTCAAGTCTTGGGTGTGTAAGGTGGGAAAATGTGAGTTGAGAGAGGGGACAGGCAGCTAAGGGTCTGAGGACAGGGTGTTTGGGCAAAAGTCACACAAAAGTACTTTTTTCCCAAGAAGGCATCGGGACCTTTTTCACAATCATGATTTTTTTCTTACTAAATCCTCGTTTCAGCAAAATTAATAACATCTTGATCAACAAGTGACTGAAGATCCCCAAATTACATACTTTACTAACTTCATTTCTACGAATCAGGATAGGTTTGCCTTTTCACCCAAATATCTCCAATGAGAAAAACAAGCGGGAGTTTCCTAGGAATGTTTTGGGGCTCAGAACCCAAAGTCCTTCAGGAAAAACAGAAATTCAGTAGACACTTTGGGGAGGTCTTGAGTTTTGTCCCTGAATTGTCCAAACTGTCTAGTGATTTTGCAAACATCCAAAGCAACTGCGTGGATAAGAAGAGAATGAAAAAAATACCTTAGGGCATGGGTACAGGTCCATCTAGTGTAAATGTGACCATGAGGATACACTTTGAAACTTGTCTTGCCTTCTTCTTTTCTCTTTTTCCCTCATTTAGAGCCAGTGTAGACTACGTGAGCCAAAATGCAGGGCAAAACAAGGTGAGCAAGGCTGTACATGATCTTGAATCAGAACAGCCTTGGGAAATGTCTGCAGAGAGAATAAAGCAAAATTAGAGAATTATCTATCATTATAGCTGTGACATGTAGTTGTAGAATTGCAAAAATAAGAAAAAATAATCCACCAATAACATTAGATGATGTATATAGGCTATCAGAAGGATGATTTAGTTTTCCCTTGTCTATGACTGAAGGCTAGCCCATGCAAGACCAGATTAGCCACATGAGAATAGTATTCTTTGCCAAAACTAAGGAGAAACTGCAGACACCTCAAGGTCCTTGCTTTGTGTCATTGCAAGGTCTTACTTAGGGTTTAACAGAGGCCTCTAGCTTTTGAACTGATTAATGTATTCATTAATCCTCTAAAGAGTACACCCAGCATCTTGGTGAAAAACGTTTTTCCTGAAATGTTCATATTTCTAAGCTATGAAAAATAGGCATCTGCCCCCAAAATATTTGCTTATTTATTTCCTCTGAGAGAATTGAGTTGCCTGATGCACATAAGCAGTTGCTTATCACACTTTAGCCACTTTCACCTGAGAAAATAGTTTCAAACATACCACAAATTTTTCCCTACATTTCCTGCCACTGCATTTAGTAAAAAATTTATAGTGAAATGTTTTCTATTGCCCCCAAGGCTGGAAAACTTTCTTTTATAAAAAAATAAATAAATAAAAACCTGTTGTAGAAAAACAGCCTTTTTAAAAATGTGAAATATCATTTCATTGTAAAAAGTAAAAAAAAAAAAAAAAAAAAAAAAAAAACAAAACCAGGAGTGGTAATCCAACTTCCGGAAACTGTTGTGAATTATTTCACGAGACCCTTTTAAAAGGGGATTAGCAGGGCTTTGGGAGCAAAATCCTTCTGTTTTATTCAATCTCTGATTTTATGTTATAATTACAAGCTGTAAAGACTCTGAAATTAGTATGCAGGCACTGTCAGGACCGATGCAGGTGCTATTCTAACGGTTCAGCTTTTTAATTAAGAAAAGAGGTAAGAAAATCGAATCATAAAAACACTTTTGTGAGAGCTGAGAACATTGCAGCAACTGCATGAATAAAGCCTTTATACCTTCCCCTGACAGGTCAGCTACTGAGGCTCTGACTTACGACCTTTTCAGGGCCAGACAATAGTTAACAGCTTTCTCACCTTGTCCCCACAGAACCTTTTCTTCTAGGACGGATCTTATGGAAATTGCCTTAAGTAGCTTCACTTTCACAAAAGATATTGCAGTTAGAATGGATAGAATGGATACATATCCATATTGAAATGCCTGCTCTTCAGTCCCAACTACAGATCTCTTGTTCTCTGGATCTCTTCTCATGGGTGGGGGAGGGTGGTGTCTAGGAGGCACAGAAAGTAGATGAGGGAATAAAATCTGCCCTGAAATAGGCATACAGGGGCACACAGAACCAAGGCCAAAATGAACACCCCCCACACCTCCACTCCTGAGAAAACAAAACAGAAAAAACTCAAAACAACAACAGCAAAAACAAGTTTAAAAAAATACCCAAGTCATAGGATGCAGGCTGTTCTTGGCTTTTCTGAAGTGGACTCTTCTTGCAGGAAATAAATTTGGCCTGAACACTCCATAGTGGCTTTGGAGGCAGCCAAACCCAATGGGGGTGGCTTAGTCCTTTGTAAGTTTTTCAGCTCCTTAGTTACCCCTAAGTGTTCTTCACCTGTGAGTAAAATTGTTCTTACTCACAATACTTCAAGGCAAGTTCCCCAGCTGTTCCACCGTAGTAAAGCTGGAGCTGCCTCAGCCTTGGAACACTTGACTGTGTTAGACCTGTGAAGGCCCTGGAGCCCCCACTATTCTCCTATCTCCGGCTTTGCCACAGTTCGGATCCCAGATCGGGACTCTCAGGGAAGACCGCACTCTGCCTTCCTTGGGCGTCACTAAAGCAAGCCCTACCCATCACCTTTCCTTCTCAGACCCTGACAGGGTGTGTGATTGGGGACCTGGTCCACTGCCAGCAGCCCAGGCCTTGCCCTTCCTAAGGAGTCCGGGCGCGCCTGGGTCAGGCCCAGACAATGCAAGTATTAGGATATCAGCCGCCCTCGCAATGATCACGCGTTCAACGATTTTGTTTTCACGGCTGAGGGGGCTTTTTTCCAATGTAAATCAAGCGCTTTAGTTATTAGGGCCGAACACTAATCTCCAACAACCTTGACATAATGTGGCCGGGCGCGCCGGCCCACTTCGCACCTGCAGTCTGAATAGGGCTCCTTGTCAATGGGGGACACGCTTGTTGCCCTGGCTTGCAAAGGAGGAAGTGAATAAGTCAAGCTTTGTGAATGTCCATGCGCGCTCTCCCTCTCTCCTTTGATCACGGAAAATGTCTTCTAATTTGTCCCTTTTTCATTGTAACAACGTTTTCAAGGTCCTTTCTATTTTTCCAAACCACATTTTTATAAAGGACATAAATCGCCCCCCGAAAACAAAAGGGGCGCGCCCTGGCCAACTGGCGCTATCACGCTTCAGCGTTTCAGGGCTCCAGAAAGATTGTTGGTTCTTGAGGCTTCCATCTCAGCAAACACTGGGCTGGAAGGCCCCAGTTCTCCAGAGCTCCAGATCTGGGCTTCTGGGAGGAGGATGGCGACTGGGCCCCTTAAAGGGGAAAGTAGAGGGGCCTCCTTTTTAGTGGGTGGGGGATGTAGACACTCAGAAGAGCAATGGGGCTAAGACTCATATACTAGGAACCCAGGGGAAGATGTGTCTTTTAGGAATGTGATGCAGATCTCCTGGACTAACCGGAACTCATCAGGCAGTTTCTGGACTTCATGAAAGTGGAAAGGAGTAATCCACCTTTCTTACACAAGGCAGGTGCTGGCGCTCACTGCACTCTGACCACAGCGTTTTGCAAACTTTTCTTCCTACTTCACCTCACTCCCTCAATTGGCTGTAGTCCTGCATTCTCCAAAGAGCCAAGGGAGTTGTGGGGGCATATGGAGGGGCTTCCTGCCCACAGACAATACCCCAGATCTTTTGTGGGGGGCCACAGAGTATTTTAGGAAAACTCTCACCCCATACAAATCCTACAGGAAAACAGAGGATTAATACGATTTTATACTGGGTGGAGAAGCAACCTCTGTTGGATCTGGCTTTCACTTCGGATGGGAATTCACTGAGTCTCTCTCTAGGAACACAGGGACATTAATGACGTTGATGTCTCATTTGGTGGGATATTAATTATCAGGTTGCAAATCAATGAGCAACCTCTGCTCTTCCTCCCTCACCTCCACTCCCAACATTGATTCAGTTTGGAATTTCACATGTTTTAAGGACCCTCTTGCCAAGAACACTTTTCTCCTAGTGTTTTAACTTCCTCCCTTTATCATAGAAGATCAAATAATTTTTCTAGTACAGAGATGTCTAAGACTTCTTTTTTTCTTCCTCCTTGGTTATTACTTTAGATCAGGCTCTGGGAAGAAAACTAACATAACCTACTAATACAGTATAAAACACTTTGATGTCTTGCCAAGAAACACACTTCCTTCAGAAGAGGAGTCAACATTTGTTTTTCACATTAAATGGCATGAGTTGCCAGTGGAAAAAAAAATTCTAAGGACCACTTTTTAATTCGATGGATAGCAACCACAGGGGTCTAAAAGAAAATAACGACGATAGCTATAGACACAAATAACTAAATTACCAAAACGTTAGTATATCTCCCGGCTTCATTAATATGTAACAGACTCCCCAGTTAATCTCCAAAAGCTAGTGTTCCCCCTGTAAAATAGCACTCTGGGACGAATTGTACATGAGATCAATCACTGCTAATGCAGGAAGGTTTACTGCAGGAAAGAAAAAAAAAAGCTATTTACACCTTCAAATAGAAGCTTTTCAGATTTAGGAGTAAGAGCCATACATCACCAAGAGTAAATGATTATGAATTGGTAAATGCGCCCTCCAGCGATTAGCTATGCGATGCTATTTATCATTTCTTGGGTGATGATGGTGGAGGGTTTTTTCTTCCTCTCCTTTTCCTTCTTCTAAAACCATCTGACTGTTTGGAAGGAAACAATTGACAAGCAGAGGGGAAGAAGAAGAAGAAGAAAAAAAAAACACTGAGGGAAACTTTGTTTTTGCATATACTGTAAATCATCAAAGCATGGAGGTGCAAATTTAGGTGGGGTCACGTACAAAAGCTTAGTAGGAAACAATGCAGCCATTTCATTGTTTCATTTATTATTAGGAGATTATTTGACTATTGGTGTTGACACCTCAGCAGGTATCATTTTTCCCCTCTCGTCTTCTCCTTTTACTCAACACTCCTCCCCACTACATTTCCCCCTTCGTGGGTAGTTTACCATCTGACAGATGCATTCTTATATCTATTATTATTCTTCCCCCCTCCTCCTTTTTCTCCTTCTCCTTTTCCTCTTCCTCCTCCCTCTCCCCATCCTCCTCCTCCTCCTCTTTCTTTCTTTCTTTCTTTCTTTCTTTCTTTCTTTCTTTCTTTCTTTCTTTCTTTCTTTCTTTCTTTCTTTCTTTCTTTCCTTCCTTCCTTCCTTCCTTCCTTCCTTCCTTCCTTCCTTCCTTCTTTCTTTCTTTCCTTCCTTCCTTCCTTCCTTCCTTCCTTCCTTCTTTCTTTCTTTCTTTCTTTCTTTCTTTCTTTCTTTCTTTCTTTCTTTCTTTCTTTCTTTCTTTCTTTCTTTCTTTTCAAGAGGGAACTTTCCTTTGTATGCGCGGGGCACGGCCTGTCTGAGCTGGCGTCCTTGCACGTGGCAGTGTGTCTGCGCAAGATTACTGCTGGGAGGCCAGCTCAGCCACAGTCGTCCAGGGAAACGGCGCTCCAGCCAAGGCATGGGGTCAGGGACTCCTGGGGACCCTGCTTGCTGTTTGCAACACAAAAGCATATGCAGCCCCTAAACATTCCAAGAGAGACAAAGGCTGGAGCCGAGGACTGACTTTAACCTTGGTTAAAACTAACTCACAGCTCACCCTCTTGCCCGATAGAGCTTTTGCAGGGTAATGTGAGGGCTTTGAGACCCTCCTAGGGTCAGGAGCTCTCCTACTTACTTAGGCCCCTGCCTCTGCTGGGCTAGGGATCGGTGGTGGGGCAATTTCTGGTGGCAATGTGAAAATAGGTTCCAATGCAAAGTAGAAGGGTGACCTACGCCAATGAAAGGCAAGAAAGGGGGTCAGTGATCGCATCTTGGAGCTCAAGCCTTTCGAGATGCCTGTCTATCCGCCAGGAATGCCGACTTGTCTGATCCTTGATAGGAGAGGGGCGCTAGCTTTGCCTGAGGGTGATAGTAGCATGAGCAGCATGGCCAGTTGGGTCGCAAAACACCTAGCAGGAAAAGGCGGGTTAGAGCAGAAGTCTATAGTAAGGACTTCAGGAGTCCGGTTCGGTAGATCTGGGACTCACCTGCCTACACTTTCAAAGAAAGAGTTGGCTACCTGAACCTAGCGATGGTCCAACTTTAGCGATGGCCCACCTTTGGTAGCTGAAAGGGCTCTATGGGCACGGACATACTTCAAAGGCTCCAGTACCTTTGCATCCACACCCACACTTGAGGATGTTGAATATTTGAACGGCAGAGGAAGGTGAAGCTTTGGAGGCCATTTACTGTGGGTTGCTAGGATAGCCAACTGAAAGAGAAGAAACCAGTGCAACTGTCACATACTTCCAATGCCACTGTAATTTGGATCTAAGTTGGGTCTAGGGCCTGTTTTTTAGGTTGAAGAGATTTAATACAGGTGGGAGGGGGTTGTGGCTTTAAGTCTGTCACAGCAGGTAATGTTCCCTAGGGGATATTTCAGATAAAAGTACAGAAGGCCCAGTAGATTGTCTCAAGGTTATGAAACAAACTCAGGGCAGTGCCCCATAGGCAGGAAAAGGTCCCATTTCAGGCTTGCATTAGGATTGATTTTTAAAGCTAAAATATTTAAGAAAAGTATTGTACCTATAAATACAGAAGAAAGGAAGATTCTCTCCTTTCAAAAAAAAAGTTGTTAAGAATGGTTTGAGACTGAATCTATAGTATCTTATCATGCACTGCCAGTTTTAGAACATATTAAGGAAACACTACAATATAAATTTTGATCTGGGGAGTAGGAGGAGATATGAAATATTTCTAGTTTTCATTTTATGCTTTATTATGCAAACTTTCCTTTCATCTTCCTCCAGCAAATTTTCTCCCATTTTGATAACTCCTGACAGGCTAGTGTGCTTGAAGGGTTGGTTCGCACAATACTGATCATAATGGAATAGATATCTCTTTTACTTTTCAAAGTTAGCACAGCCCTGTACTTTAGAAAAGAGAAATGGAGAGAAGGAATCACCTCACAAATTTGAAAAAGGAAACATACATTCATCTTGTATCTCCCTCCCAAGAAGCCTTTAATACTTTTCACCTAACAACTCCAGAAAAGAAAAAAAAAATTGAAAATACACCCTGTGAAATAAGCAAATTGGCATCATGAAGATTTATTTTTGCAACTCCAGCATAGTATTCATTTACTATTGTTCTTCAAGATTTTATCTAAAGTTTTAATTTTAATGTCATTATTTTCTTCTGTACAAACCATTTTTTTATATAAAAGATTCCCTTTATGATATGTTTTCAATAGTGAAAGTCTCTAAAGATCTATAATATTATTATTTATCTGAATTTTGTAGCTCTGAGGGCTGTATACACGATGTAATTGCTTTAACATGTTTTCATAAATTACATTCAGAAATGTGTCATAGTAAATTACCTTTGTAATAAAATGTAAAAAATGCAAATGGCTGTTGTCTTTATTACGTTTTAAACCATTGGTTTATCTGCACTATTTCACTTGTCACTTGCACAATATGTTGGCTAAAGGGGCGGCACAGTTTGATAACAGAGAGCTAGGTCCTGTGTGTAATCTTGCAGGCACGTACAGTTTGGGTCATTTCCTCATCTCCCGCAGAAAAGACATTATCCAGCTCATATTTACATACTTTTCAATATTTGTCAAACAATCATAAATTATAAATTAATGAAATGTTCGACAGTCTTCAGAGATCAGACTAATGAAGACATTTACCTTTTTAGTGATTTTGAGTCTCATCTTTGTAAGTTTAATGACATTTTGGCGCTCACGCTTTATTAGGCTTTATTAGATTTGTCCTTCACTCCCGCTGTCATTCAGATGTCTCTACAGAAACATCACCTGCTTCAGGTATAAGAACAAATCGACTTTGACCAGGAAACATTAAAAACAGGGACTCTGCAACCTTAGTTTTACAGAATTAATGCCGAGTTGGGTTTAAAAGATCACTGGAAAATTTTACCCTTCTTAAATTTTTTAATGAGAGTGCTGTTATATTTATTTCACCAGCAGGCAATAACATGAATACTTCTGCATATGTACAGGCTGATATACTATGATTTCAAAGTGATTTACAACAGCATTACCAGAAATGGTGAAGATCAGCCCTGATCCTGGTTTCACCTTTTGGAATTATATGAAATATCATTTGGATTAAGGCTGGGACACACAGTTACCAAATTACCTCACTAGTCCAAAGGTAGGGAACTAGTTTAGAACTGGTTTAAATCAGACAGTGGGACACCATCTCATCCAGTCAAGGAAAATAATAACTAAAAAAACCCTTCTCCCAAGTGCCACCACCCATTGGGTGTTACATTGACCTTGGATCTTCAGAGGAAACCCCAGGTACATGCCTGCTCAACTCAAGATAGAAAAGGGATGGAGGAAGCACCATGTGCCAATGAAGTTGACACATTTTCCTGGAAAATGTTGGCTCCCCATGCTCCCATTATGATTGATGGCCACTGGGCTTTTTAATAAAATTATAGGTGATGAATTTAGTTCAATCCAGAGAGGTCAAATTATCAACCTTGACTTAAGATTTAAATAGTTAATCACATGGAACAAATGCACATCGTCACCACCCATCCCCAGACAGGATGGAAGTGAGCTGGGGTTTTGGAGCCATCTGACTCTAAACAAAGGGCAAGGAGCCCAGGAAGTAGGAATGTCGATGTCTCTGTCATCAGGTTGGGTAATTTTATTAGCTCTCTTGCAAATTTCATCAACCCGTGTTAGTACACACTACCCTGTGGGGCTGCCAGACTCCGTGCTTTCCTAAGCCTCAACCATGAGGAGTTTTGTAGCATTTGGGATATTGTAGCATTGGTGAAATTTGGAAAGGGGTGCTGGAAGGAGCAGAGCATTTCCAGTCCTCACTTATCTTTAAGCGAAAGTGTGTGTGTGTGTGTGTGTGTGTGTGTGTGTTGTCTATCTATCTGTCTGTCTATCTGTCTATCTATCTATCTATCTATCTATCTATCTATCTATCTATCTATCTAGAAAGAGAGAGAGATGGAGCCAGACAGACAATTTTACAGGCAGCGGCTCAGCTGCATACTTTTATTCTGGTGCACTACATCCTCTTCTGCCAACCTGGCATTGAGCATAGGTGAGAGGCATTCTCTGCATGGAAGGCAAAAGAACTCCCATTCCCTCTCAGAGCAAGGACTTAGAGTTTAGCCTTTGCCCTGTTATAAAAAATACATCAGGAATAAAACAGCACCCCTTTAAAAGCCACAATAAGAATGTATTCAAATGTTGGGAGGGACTTCAAAATATTTCCAAACACTACTTTTTTTTTAAATACGCAATGGAGAGTTATTAAACGGCTTCTTGGTGGAGGGGACATGGCTTCCACAATCATCAAAAATTGATATGTACCACTAGTAAAGTAATTATGCACCATTCTGAGGATAAGGAAGCCAGCAATTGTTAATCCACTTGCACACCCGTTGACTCGGAACATCAAGTTGCAAATAGCTTAATTAAGTCATACATGTGGACTATAACCATATTGCTCCATTGCACTATGCACAGTATATCTCAATTTATTGGGACAATTAACGCCGGGACCCCACCTCTGGTGGGCAGGAATGTTAGCCACCCAATGCCCAAGTTCCTTTCCATTGATACTGCCCAACATAGAAAGCCACAAACAAGTGAGAATTAAGAGAGAGATGGTGGGTTGGGAGTGGGAACATGATTTATCTTGTGCAAACTTTTGGGGTCTCTGGAATTGTCTAAATGGAGCGCCACAAAAGCTGAGGTGAAGCAAATGAGTGCTTTGGATATACCACAATTTGTGAAGTACAAAACTGGTCAAGTATTTAAGTGGGTATAGTTTCTGATAGTTCCATGAAAATTGTAAAGCACAAAGCAAAGTTCATTAGTCATAGAAATCTTCAGCTCAGTAGTTTAGGGATCTGTCAGGACAGATATTTAAGTCAGCTTCACCCCACTTCCACACACATCTATTGGGCACAGACAGATTGTTTTTTCTGAGTTTAAACTACGGAAACCTTCGGGATTTTCTTTATCTACAAACAACCAAGACACCAATTTCTGTCCATGAATTTCTCTCTGTCCTATCTCCATTCTTCAGGGTGTGAATATTCCGATGACACTTTCCTGGGAATTCCATCATCTACAAGGTCAGGAGCCTTAGCAGTAGGGGTGGGGTGGCTAGCCGAGGAACTGCTGCAGCCTAAGCAAGCAGCTCTTGGCCCTAGCTCGCTGCAGGTGAGAGAGTCCAAAACCAGGGCTAGTGATATTAGACTCTTGATAGTCCCTTCTCTTGAGGACGCTGAGTACCTGCTCAATTTCTAACTTGGGTGCCAGGCAGGGCTCCATTTTGAGTCTGAGGCATGAGACATCCTGGGAGTCATTGTGGCAGTCAAGATGGGGAAAATATTGACAGAAAGTTTAGTCCTCACTGAATCCTCAGTTCTGGTAGATACCATTCTGCACTTCAAACCATTCTCACTTCAAACATTACAAATAAGTGGGGGAACTCCAAGCAGCAGTCAAAGCACCTCTCCTCTACGTGTCACTAAGTGCTGGTTGAAGTAAACCGGCCCCCAATCTTGTGGGGTTTTTTTGTTTTGTTTTGTTTTGTTTAGTTCCTTTGTCCTACAATATGAGGTCATTAATTTTGGCAGTGTATTTTAAAGGTGTGTCTTGGGTTCGAGCTGCAGTTGTGCCTCCTTTTCTCAGGTCTGGGGGAAGCTGGAGGTCGTGACTCTCACTCAGGAACCAAACTCTCCCTACCCAGACCCCCAGCAGTCCTCCTGGGAAAAGAGGTTTCTTCCCGGCATTCTCTGCCAAAAAAAATACTTCAGTGGGAAGACTGGTGATGTGAACCTGAAGTAGGCTGTGTGCGCTGGTGGGATCCTCTCCGTTACCGCGACGCCTTCCTCTGGTTCTCTTACTTTACTTCCCAAAAGTAGAAAAGTGAGCGCCTTATCTTTTCCAAAAGAGCTTCTCCAGTCCATCTTTAAAGGTTTCTTCCAGTGTCGGGGCATCTTTGAGAGACCACGTTGGGGATATCCTCAGGTATTCTAGGGAGCTCTGCAGCCCAGCGCAGGGAAAGGAGGGAGTTGCCCAGACCCCGACTGGGTCGCGGCTCACACCTCTCAGCTTGTGGGCTTGATCCCAGTCGGGGAGAGGCTCTTATCTTGTGAGTTTGATTCCAGAATGGTAGAGGTGCAGGAAGGGCTCTCGGTGTCCAACTCTGGACAGTTTTCAATCTTCAGAGCTAATAGAGTGAGGGCATGGGTCCAACAAACCGCTCGTTGGAAACCTATATTTTGTGGTAGTATCGCGGCAAAACCTACTTCAGCATTTACAATCCAAACAACAAGTGGCAACACCCACAACACACCAGTATTTACTGTGGATTTGCTGGAAATGCTTTGTACTCACAGCTCTGTTTAAAACAAACAAAAAACTGATTTGAAACAGATTTTATTTTATGACTATTTTACAGATGAGAAAATGGAGGATTGAGGTAGTGGTTAAAAAACTTTGCTGGGGTCACTCAGCCTGAAAGTAACAGAGCAGGCACTTGGAGCAGTGCACTGCCAAAGGGTCCACTGTTTTGTTTCCTTGGACTGCCTGCCCACCCGCCTCCCCGCGTAGAAAGGCTGGGGCTCAGAAAATCCAGTTCAGAGTGATTACCTCCCCTTTCACTGCAGCAGGTTCTTTGAAGCCAGTATCACCCCAGTGTTAACCTTCAACCTGCAGGATCTCTCTGGTCCCCACTCCCACCATACCCCCAAATCCTTGCCAGTGAGTGATTGGCGAGGAGTGGTCTTCTGGGCTGAGGGTCCTCAAATTGCCAAATCCTTTTGAAAACCTGCCCCTTGCCACACTCTGTTCCTTAGCCTGCAGAGCTGTGGTTACGTTTGGGTAGGGTTCATTCGGAGGACTTCCTGGAAGTGGCAGCCGAACTCACACACCAGACTAAATCCTGTCAGGGCTGGTGCTGAAAAGTGGGATCATGGGTGGCTTCCAATGCCCCCCCCCCACCACCCAACCTCTCTCCCCTCCTTCCTTTCCAGTGGAAAGGCTTCAGGGTCTAAGTTGGATCTTTGTTCAGACTTTCAAAGTAAACTTCCAATTTCTTTACCTCACTCTCCCCCCTCCACTTTTTTCTGCTTTGCCAACATCCGACTCCAAGAAAATGGCTCAAATAGGATGCATGTTAAATTCTTAATTCCCATTCCAAAATCTGAGAAGCCACTGTGATCACCTCAGTTTGTGTGTCCCTCACTTCTAAGAAAATTATGGGGAGAAGTGCTGATGAATTTGCCGGGAATACAATGATCTGCAGTTGCGAATACAGGAAAGGGAAGGATCCATGAGCGTGTAAGGTTGAGGGTGAGCCAAGCTCTTCAGGTTTTCCCCAGTTGTGGTGGGGAATGGGAGGGGTTGGAATGAACATATTTGTCCTTATATTCAAAAGCCACAGGTGGCCTGAGACGTCAAAGGCTGCAGGATTTGAACCTGGAACCGAATGGTGGCCTGCAATGAACCCGCCTACCGCCTAAGGGGTTCGCTTCACTCCAGGCTGCTGGCTCTGGAAAGTTTAACTTTATTATCAAAGGGGAAATTGAAAAGTGACTTCTGCAAATCCCAAGACAGGGTTTCACCAGCAACTTCCAGGGTGGGAAACCAAAAGTGAGGTGGAAAAAAGAGCTGGTAAATCAATTGGAAAAGAAAGAAAGAAAGAAAGAAAACAAAAAAAGATACACGCGGGATTAAATAAACTAAGAGACTCAGCCAGTGGAATTCTAGATCTGGGGTTTGAAACCGAGAGGGTCCCTCTACCTTTGGCCATCTGGCTGTTTTAAGCTCTGCCCCATGCTGTATAATTTTAGCTGAAAATCTCTTCCGTTGCAGCTTTGCTTTTATTGAATTCATCAAAAGCAAACTTTCCCTGAGTTTTTTTTTTTTTTTTTTTTTTAAGAAGGGCTAAAATAATACGCCGACCACTGAGACATTCTCCGCGCCCAGGCCATTTTTCATAACGCCGCAGATCCGCTTTTGTGCCTCTGAGGCGACTAAACAGATGAATAACGAGCAAAGTCTCCCGAAAGTAAGCTAGCAGCTTTTCTCAGCTCAAAAAAAGTTAACTGAAATGAGAAGTGCATGTAAAATCCCCACACCCAAAGATGGGGGCTACACTTTTATTACTCTGAAGGACAAGGATGTCTTTTTAAAAGCAACTAACTACCCACATCCGCACACGCGCGCGCGCGCGCACACACACACACACATTTGCTCACACAAACCACACAAACTTTAAGCCTTGTGAAGCTGCCCAGGTGGTGTGTAGGAAATTTTGGTAGAGAAAGAAGTGAGAAGACTTTGAGGCAGATTCTAGCTGGCAAGATATGACAAAAGTAAGATCTGGTTTTATTTATTTATTTTTTTTATTTTTTGTTTTTTTCGCAGCTAGTTTGAAAGTTGGTTTCTGACAAGAGGAAAGAAAAGGCTGCAACAGTAAAGGAAGACTCAAAGTGTTAAAAGGACTCTCAAAATGTAGTATTGTGGCAGGTCGGGGTAAGTTACATTTTCTTCTGTTTTCTCTTTGGTTTTGGAACGCAGTGAAAATGCACTGTGGGGAGAGCTTTTCTGTTGTTTTTAAGAAATGAGAGAATACTCCAAACTCCCTTCTAGGATGACTTCCTCCTGCGACTCTGCTCTGTTTTTGTGGGTGTTCTGCAGGGAGGCCCCTTTCTCCTAGAGCCCTGTCGTCATAGACCCAGAGGCCCTCAAATTCTGAGTGGCCGGGGTTTGGAGAGCCGCGTTCGGGTGGTAGAGGCAACAAGTCGTGGACTCTCTAGCCCCAGGCAAGCGCCGCATTGCGCCACAGCTGAGCCTGTGGCTCGCCTGACTCAGGAATGAATTTTGCACGTGTAAACTACTTGCCTGTGGACGCGCACAGCTGTGACTCTGGGGTTTATCAAGGGAAAAAACTATTGCCTTAAATGGACGATTTGCAAAAACTCAGCCATTGGTTCTTGCCAAATGACTATTGATGCAGAGTAAACCCTACCGGTTGGTGCGTGCGCACGTTTGTTTAACCCTAAAAATATTCCACTTCCGAGTTGCTCAAGTTGACATCCACTTGAAATCATTTGTTTTTTTTTTTTTTTTTTAGGGCTGGAAAATAACTAGGCATGATCTGTGGGAGATGGCTTAGATATATTGGTGGGGGAGGCATATTTCACTGGAAAGTGATGCTCTGTATTCGCTGAATGTAGGAAAGTGTCCCAAAGAAACGCGGCTCCCAGTGTGCGCGCGTACCACATTTCCACAAACGTCTGTTACAAATGCACTTTCCTGCCACTAACCTGCGGCTTTGAGATTCGATTCTGCTGTTTGAATAATATTATTCCTCTGCATGGCATGGAAATTCAGACGCCAGCAATGAGCGGTCCTTCATTTGAGTACCTGCAAGCATCTGTAGCAAGCTACATTTTATTTATTATTATTAGCTTTCCGCTACCAGAAACGTGGAATAAACATGTGCTGCCCCAGAAGTTGGGCGGAGCTGATCCAGATGTTGGCAAACACGTCTTTACCAGTTGTATTTTTGAGGAAGCCCAGAGACATGGACCAAAGATCCGAAAAGAAATTGACAAGGGAACTGATCAGAGGCGATTTTGTTCATTAGCAGGAGCGACTCCTGCGCTGGGTCTGGCGGGGGCGAGCATGTAAAATGCAACTTTTGCCCCATTGGTTCTCTAGGTGAATTAGCACATACTGGGACTGAACAGTCCTTGACCTTTGCCTTTATGTTTGCGCAAATGTTTGCCTAAAACACAATCGGCCTTGACAAGAGAGCATGCTACCGTGTGACACTGCCTATTCACCAGATAGATGTTCCCTGCCACACACGACCCAGAGAAGCTTTTTAAATAGCTTAGGTATTTGCACAAACTGTATAAATTAATGTCGGATGATTGCTAGTTGCTGGTTAAATAGGGGAGAGATCATTTAGGTGAGGAATACATGTATCTCTCTGGCCTTTTTTTTCCTTACTAAAAAGTCGGTAAGATAACTGATAGCAAAGGAAAGTTTATGTTTGTGGGAGTCAACAGGTTCTTGTTTGATCAAATGGCACATGAAGGTAGTTTTCTCACAAATGGCTTTTCCACAAAGATGGGGAGTGGATGAAGGAAGAGGAGAGATGGAGAGTGGAGAAAGCTGTGAGAAACTAATAATTAGGATAACCGGTAATGGGGAGGTTTGGAATATGATTCTGGAGGATTTATTGTTCCTGAAGGAGCTATGGCCAACCAACAGGCTCTCAGCTCTCCGGAAACCCCATGAAACTTGCGGGGGAAGTTATCCCGATTACTGAGCTTTATGGCTTTGAACACTTCCTCCAGTAAAACCAAATACTTTAGCAGGAGGAGAAAAGCACCTTTTAAAAATCTAAAATTGGTTTACGTCCTTTAAACCTCATACTATAGATCTGAAATTATTTAGAGAACTGGGCTGCCTTTCCCTGAACTTTGACATAGGAGCAAAATAACTTTCCTCGACTGTGGTTTCTAGCTGAGATCAGAATTTTCCACATTCCTTTCATTATCTGCAACAAGGTAAAACCTCACCAATTTCCATGGCTCAATTGTGTTGGCAGATAGGACTACCAAGACAGGGAGAGCAAATTAGGAAAAATGAGGATATTTTCAATATTCTTTAAGGGAGTGTCATTCCTTTGAAAGAGAGGAGTATTTACTTCTTTGAGTACAAGGGATGCAGTAGACCAGGGTGGCACCAACTCATGCCACAGCCTGGGAATGCAGATTTGAATATGTGAAAGTCACTGTGATTTCTCCAAACATTTGCAAGGTATTTTTCAGGTTTCCATGAACTGTGTTCAGGTGGAGAAGAGGGAGGGCCACCAGTTCTTCCTTGGAAGCCCTTTCTCTTGATTTCTGAGCAAAATTTGCCTTCTCTCTGTTGAGCTATGGAGATTTTCAGGGTAGAAGAAAGTTTGTTTAAAAGCCATGTTCCACATTGACTATAGGTACAGCACAAAAGTAGCAGAAAGGTAAAAACAGCAATCTTAGAATGAAAAAAAAAATATTTAAGAACAAGCACCTAAAAGAAAATTAAGGGGACTCTCCGTTTTTCAATAATCTCCATAATAATTTCTTAACTAACAGAAGTAATTTGTTAAGTTATTCTTATTTCTTGCTTAATTAACAATGTGATAAAGTATGAACTACTTCAAAACACTTCTTTAAGGCAGATGCAAAACATAAATGTCTGTGCATTTTGACTTTAGGTTCAGAAATATGGGCAACTAAATATACATAAAAAATCATATTTCAATTCTCAGGGGGTATTTGTCCATTTTATTAAGTGTATGTTCAACTATTTTTTCAAAGTTGTTTTATTTTAAAGTAAAATGGCTCTAAATTTTCTCTTCTCTCTGCTACTTACTGTATCCTACAATCTTCAGAAAATTTAGGAATGAAAGACATAGAAATGCAAATATTAATGTTCTATTCTGAGATATCCTATAGTGACATAGTGTAGGCAAGGCAGGAATATGTTTCTAGCCTTTTCTTCCCTGTACCTGGGGGTGTGATGGGTTAAGTTTATTCAGGGTAATGGGTAAATTGGGACCTAAAGTCTCCAATCCATGATGATGAACACAAGGGACTTAGATTTAAATTTAATTGTTACAAAAATCAGCTTAGGAATTCAAGAAATTTCCAAATTTGCACAATTTGATACAGACACATTTTTAAAAAATCATTAGAAAAAAATCTCTCTATTATACAAAATGTGTCTCACATATATTGTAGTATCAAAAATTCAAGTACTTACTCCATTCATTCACTTATAGTAACTAAAATTGAAGATGAAATGTGGTTAATTCCATTTTTTTGCTGACAGACATCTATTAATAGAGTTTGTGCATATTATTGGCCAGAGCTAAAAATATCATTAAATGTTTATATTATGAACTCTGTCAGTGGTTTTACCTAGAAGTATTCAAGAGAACATATAGTGATTTATTGATATCAATAAAGACACAGCACAATTGCCAGAAGTGTTCTTATTCAAACAAATAACACAATTTAAATGAGGAAGAAATGAGAAAAACATTTTTATGTTTTATAAAATATAAATATATTCATAATTCAAAAATTAAGGTAACTGATTTATTCTTATAAGATTTGAGTATGTGAGAGTTGTCTACTGAAAAATTGTTTGCATATAAAATTAATGTTTCTTAACCCAAATTAATGTTTCCACCTAGCCCAAATTACCTGCTTCTGGCAAAGAGAGTGCAGAAGCTGAGGCAGTATAGTTCAGGGACTGGATTCCAGAGGGGCATTTGGAAGAAGCCACACAAGTTTCGGCAAACAAGTGAGATTTATGATCTCGATGCTTAGAAATCTTTCCTATGGGCAGTCCTGGAAAATCTGGGATTTTGAGAAGTCTGGGCCCCCAGTTTAATCCTCTTTGGTGTAAAAACTGTGAATTCAGATCTAAAGAAGGGGGAGGGAATATTGCAGCCTTTAGAGAAGGGTGCAGGGCCTGAAGAACTGAAAAGCTCCCACACTTCACTCTCACCTGACATTTCAGGGGCCCCTTAATTTAGTCACAGAAGTCGATGCCCACGGGGAGTGAGAATTTGGCATGTACCAGGTGCTTCAGGAAGACTTGGGCTCATTCTCTGATTTAGCTACTGCTGTCTCGTGAGGGAACAAGGGGCCACAAGTATGGTTTTTTTTTTGTTGTTGTTGTTATTGTTGTTTTTTTTTGGTTTGGTTTGGTTTTACCTCCTGACTCTCATTCATATATCAGATCCCCATTTCCTTTACCCTTCACTCCCTTTGTCGGTAGCTTGGAAGACCTGGAGACCTGTTGCTTTCTCCCACTCCACACTCCTCTCACCTTCCCCCACCCTCTTTTACTGCTTCACACCACCTCACCTTGTCATACTCCCTCAACCCTTCTTAAACCTCACCTTCTCACACTCATAGCCCCTCATATTCTCTTGTATCCATCTCAACCTCTTACCCCCTCCTACTACTCATCCTCCACTTCCACAGAATCCCCCCCGAATCCCTCACATCTACTTCATCCTCCTCACTTCCCTCAGACCCTTTACCAGCTCCAATCTCTTCATCTCCACACCCTACACTCCCACACATTTTCAGAGTCCCCAGACTCTCCTTGACCCCTCACAATTAGAACTTCACTCGCTCTTTCACATCAGTCACCTCCCCATGCCTTCATATCCCCCCACATGTCTCCAGACATCCCTTCCCCCCAACTCTTACACCCACTATATTCACATCCTCTACACCTTCCACACATACTCCAGACTCAGATTCCTACTCCCAGTCAGGTACACAAGTCATCTCCTCCCCCGGCCTTTTCATGAGTGGGATCTCAACTCCTCGATCTGTTTGTGTTGGAGAACCTTGCCTCGAGTGTCTTCCCCTCTGACTCCTCCTTCCAGAGCTTTCTTCCATACCAGAGTGTCAGCATATCTGTCTCTGGTGTTCTCTTTGGAGAAGAGAATATGGCTATCTCTCTTTCACTTTTTTCACTCACCAAGGCTCGTAGTCACAGCAAACTGGGACTGGGAACCTAAAGAGTTGTTCCCTAGATCCAGTGCTGGGGTAGGTGCGGGTGGGAAGCCAGGGCCTCTCATTGGCTGTTCTGTTCTCAGCCCTTAGCTTCAGAGGGCTTGTCCTTGTTTCTCCTTCCAGATTTGTCTTCAGTGTTCAGGGATACAAACTCCTATGTTCAACATTTCTATTAGCAGTGTGAGTGAGTAGGAAAGATTCTTTAAATTAGAGATTCTCCAATTTGATCGAGGTTTAGAATCACCCAAAGTTTGTTTAAAAACAAACAAAATAAAGCACAACTAGAAATTGCTTGGCCCCATTCCAACAGTTTATGTGAATTTACCTTTCTAATAAGTTCCCAGTGATGCTGGGGCCACATTTTGAGGCAATTTGAGCGATGTTCAGCAGGATGAAGTGATTCTATTTGTATAGTGAGAAGACACAGGGAGATCCACAGAACTCGGAGGTTCAAGAGGAGAATGACACTCAATGGATAGATAGGAACAGTTTCCTAAAAATGTCCTAAATGAGAAGGTACTTTGAAAGTATGGATTTATTCTACAAGGTTAGGGCTTTTTTCTGTGAGAGGAAGGGAGGAAGAAAGAAGGCTGTACCCAGGACATCTCCTTTCCTAAGCTTTCGCTGACCATTTAAAATGAAGCTAAGATGTTTAGAATTTGTGGGGGACTGGGTCTTGAGTCACTGAAAGTGCTAGTCACTCTGTATAGGTTTATTATTTTTGAGCCTGGGGATTTGTGTGTGTGTGTGTTTGTGTGTGTGTGTGTGTGTAGGCTTGCTCTCTGCCTTTGCATTTAAGTTTCATTCAAAATGGAAGGCCCTACAGAATCACCTTTTCCAGCCTAGGTAGTGGTTGCTATGGTTACTTCCTGTTTCCTTTCCATGTACCTGTGATGAGACCTCACAGATATCTCCCTTCAGTTCTCCCTGAGGGCTAAAAGGTGGCCCAGAAACTTTCGGCCAGTTAACATACTGCCTTATCAATTGTCTAGGGAGTAGTTTTCTAAATTTATTTGGAACTGCAAAGGTAAATAAATGAAGGAAAAAATACTTAAGAGAGAAAAGGTAAAGTTCTTCAAATTGGAACTTTCTTGTGTGTGTGCATGTGGATATGTCTGTGGTACATTTAACCAGTAAGAGAACACATACCATAAGCAGTCATGTTGCTAGACAAAAGTTTTCTTTGATTTTGTATTTGAATTTACTTAACAACATGAATTTTAAATACCAATCCTGGTCACCTGGGCCAAGAACATTTATGTATTTTTCTCCTAGCTGATTTTATCAACAGTTTTCAATCTCATTTTCTCAAGACTTTAAGGCCAAGGCAGAATTTTCTAGCCTTCCTTTGGAGATCAGGATCCAGGGATTAGAGTTCTGGGATCTTGGCAAGGGTTTATACTACTTTTTCCATGATGTTTGCAAATCCCTAACAACAATTCTGCATTCTAATTTTTTTCCTCCTTTCTTTTTGTATCACAAATAATTATGCTGTTCAAACATGGCTTAGAAAAAAATACAGTTACATTAACATGTTTCTTCTACAATTTTGTTTTAGAAATGACTAGAATTTTCTGTTAATTCATAGTTTTTTTCCTGGTTTGAAAAATAAAAATATTTAAAATTTATCTTGCTAAATGTCTATCATTTGTTAGCACATTTTGGTTCCTGTTCTTCAGCCTCTGAAGTATATGGACATTACTAAAATGTTCAGGGGATCATTAGCACACCATTTCCTTGAGAAAATGTTGGGATAGGCTTTACGCTACACAATCCAGTTGGTCAGAATTTAAAGGTGTTCAAGTTGAGTCTGCTTTTCTTTCTCTTACTTTACAATCCCTTTTTGTATTTTGTATTTTATTTCAAATAGAAGCTTTTCCAAGGTTATTTTTAACATACAAAAGGTAGCTAAAAAAATTGGATACTAAACGTTGAATCCAAACTAAGTAAATTTTTGAAGTATGCAGTATCCACATTTCTCATTGACTTAAAATAAAAATGAATGTAATTCAAATCTACTTGTGTTTTTTTTTGTTTTTGTTTTTTTTTTTGTTTTTGCTGTTTAAATGAAACATTCAGTGTGGCAAAATGAATCTATAAATGTGTAATCTGTGTATTAGACCCAGACACAACCAGTTCAATAATGATTGATATTATTTTTTAGTAGTGGGGGCTGAACACATTATCTAAAGAAATGCTCTGAGCATCTGAAGGTTGAGGATCTTACAGTGATCTTAGTTCTGGGAAAATGACTCATGTATGTTTTGGCTCAGTGTTAGTCTTACTAGCAATAAGTTGTGGCAAATAAAATCTGACCATAATGATATTAATATTACTGTCCCTTTGGAAAAGAAAAACTGAATTCAGTATCTGTTTGCTTTGGCATTATTTTCTCCAGCCATCTAACTATCCTTTATAGTAAAGTGTGGCTGTTGTTTCTTGAGTTGTTGTGTCTACCCACTCCCTTCTCTCTGGGTAAACCTCCTCTCGCGCCCCCTAGTGGAGGGTTTGGCAGTGCAGAAGCAACAACCACCAGCGATTATTTATTGATCACCTGCTGTGTGCCAAGCACTGTGGAGGAAGCTGTAGCTTGTCCAGATCTGGGTGGGGTCTAATGCCACGCACGGGCTCTGTAAAATGATTTAAGATTGAGCAGATATTCTAGCTCTGGGTCCTTGTGGCTCCTCACCTGGGGGCCTCTTCAGAGCCCTCACTCACGTTGCACTTGGAGCCTGACTGGAGGCATTTCTGGCCATCAGAATCTCCTAGCTACAGTCAGTTTGGGATGGAGAGGTTTGCTGCTCCTTGGCGGGCCTGGTTATAATTTGTGTCCTCTTGTATGGAGCTGTCCAGTTTGACCTGTGGCTACAACCAATCTTGGATCAGCATTGTCAGACCTCGGTTCCACCACACTCTGTTTGAAGATCTCCATTTTGTGCAGTGGCAGTCACAACAAAACTCAACTTTCCTCTGTGACTTTGTTCTTTTGATTTTTAATAGATCAAAGACGTGGAGGGAGGAAGGAAAAGCGGGGCGGGGTGGGGGGAGAAGAGGAGGGGCAAGGATTGTTTTCGTGTCAAGACGCATCGCCCATTTGAGGCCACTAGCCCCATTAGAAGAGAAAAGTGCACGGAAAAGGGCGAGAAACCTGCACTTGGCTCGGCATTGTTTAGGGGATTCGAGCTGCGGCCGCCGTGGCCGCCGCCGTAGCCATACAGTACAGTCTCCATGGCAACGCAACCTGCTGCTGCCGCCGCCAAAGTTGAAGGCGCTTGAAAGGCTTGAAGAGACCAGAATCTCAACCCCTACTTTGGTTCCCCCGAGAACAACGGAGAGAAAATAAGGCAGGGAAAGAAAGGAGGAGCAAAGGAGGAAGGAGGGCGGAGGGAAGACAGGAAAAGGAGAAAAAGAGAAAAAGGGAGGAAGGAAATATTTGTATGAATGAGAGGGACTAAGAGAGAATATGAGAGAGAGGGAGGGAGAAGGCCAAGAGAAACCCCACCCCAGGCCCATGAATGCTGGCATTGTCCCTTCTTTTCTGAATCTGATTTACCATATCATAACCCCCAGGAAGAAGAAAACATCAATATCCCGAAGGAATGGAGATGTTTCTATGGGAAACCTAGGAATTTTAGTCCATAACAGATCTGGCGTAAAAAAATCAAAGAGATCAAAGGCAGAGCTCCCTGGAGTAGAGATGCGTCTCTGAATTAAAGATGGACGATGCAGACTACAAAGTGCTTTTTTCTTCTTTATTCAGTCCTCTGTTTCCATTTCAAGGGAGGCGCTGGTCTCGTCATATCTGAACTAGACAGTCATTGCGAACAATGTCATAAAGAGGATAAAAGAGGGAGTGGGGGGCACCAGGAACTCAGCTTCCTCTGTCCTAGTTGGTTTTCCAACCACCTTCTCCAGCATTCTCAGCACAGGTGTTAGCCCAGCCCTACTCATAGAAGGAGCTTGTGGAAAAACCCACCCCTACCTTCAAGTCTGTAGGGGCACCTAGGAAAAATTAGATTCTCTGAAATCAGGAGATGAGAAGTGGTATTAGGTTGTTTTCTTGCCTTACCAAATTAAGCTTGAGGCAATATCAAAGGCTCTGTGTGGCAGTTCTGGGATGGGGAGGAGAGAGCAGGATCTTTAGGCCCAGATGTAGATGGAGTGGGGTACAGAGTGCCCTGGGTCAGGGTAATTCGGGGCAGCCCCAATAGCTGTCTTTGCAGATATGGGTTCCTGGCATCTCTTTCAAGAGGAGGCCGCAAAGAGGGAGACATTCCTGTTGGGAGTCGGTGGTCTAGTTGAGTAAGACATCTTTTTTCCAGACAGCCTTTCAATTTGCACATCTAAGAAACAAATAAATCTCTAAATGTTTTTTAGACACTGACAAGAAAGACTAGGTGACTTCTAGTTTGAGGGCAAAGTTTATTTTAAACAGCTGAACGTTTTATTGACCTTTGACTAGTACTGTGATTACCTAGTGATTTTAATTTTTTTTTTAAAGCCTTCGAGTTGAGTTAGGGATCATGATACCCGGGTGTCAGTAGAAGTGCACGGAAAGGAATAGACCAGCAGCAGCCCCAGATGAAGGTCTTCTCCACCTGCAAAAAGATAATTCTCTTGCCTGGCTCACAACGTGTTCGTGTCTGTTCCCGTAGGTGTCTGCGGGGCGGCTTGTGGGCCTGTTGTCCAGCTTCTTTCTGACCCTACTTATGGCTGGCAAATTAAAACAATAAATTTTCTAAAGCTGAAGCCTATTCGCTTCCTCTGTAAAGAAGAAAAGATAATCAGCGAGGTGGCCAGGACCTGCGTGTGGTGAGCCAATCCTCCAGAGGCCTAGGGTCTTTGCCCAGCGAGTCTCCCCTCAAATTTCCCTAAAGCCAGCGTAGCAGATGAATATTCGAAAAGTCAGTTAAGTTGTTTGCAAACACGCGCAGGCTAGCGCGGCGAACGGAGGACAGAAAGCCTGTTCTCAGGGTGGAATCAGCATATGTACTGGCCGCAAGCAGCCCTGGGGTCAGACCCGACACTAAGTAAACAGCGACGTGGCCGAGGGACTCCTTTGTAGTGGCCGCAGCTGTCCGGTCATCTATTGTGCAGCCAGGGCTGGGGTCTGGGGCGCTGCCCTGGCGCCAACTCTGTGCACAAAAACATACCGCGGAGGGCTACACGCATGGCCGCCCCCAGGCCTCCAAACCTTCTCTTTCCGTCTCCCCTTCAGCATCCTGCACCATGCAGACAATTTTTCTCCTTAAGTAAAAAAGCACCGGTGTAAAAACTCCAGCACCTGGTGGGAGGAGGAGAAAGGGAAAAGACCTTCCTTCCCAATGGAGGTGGAAAGAACAGAAGCACAAGACAAAATAACAGGAGGGTTGGAAATCGAAATAAAACTGATAGCAAGAATGATATTGGATGATCTTGTTAACCAGATTTTTTTTTTGTCCCGAGTTGTATGTCTTGGAGAAGTTAGTGAGTGTGTCCGATGACAGAGGAGGAGAAACAGGGACGAGGCAATGCTTTTCCTAAGCCAAGGGGTTGGGGTGGCATAGTCTTGGGTCTTGATGGCTCACTCAGGGAGCCCTACAGAAATGCCCCCAAGGATTCAACCACCTGGGAGGTTCTTTACTTCCGGTATTTCTCCTGAGGATGAAACTTGCAATTCAAACACTCTCGTTGCTGGCTCTCTCGTCCGGTACCCGCCCTATCTCCACTCCCACATTCCCCTTCCAGCAAGGTTAGCGCACTGGAAGCAACGCGAAGGGGCGGTGTGGAAGGTGAGGCCCGAATTTTAGGCTACTTTTGTCTGATTCAGACTCTTTCAGAATGACCAGCAACTTCAACCTGTATGGCAGAGCCAGAACTCACTGGGCTGAAATGACTTTTGCATGCTGGAGTCCTGTGGATAAGCTGAAATTTACAGAGTAGCTAGCAGGCTATGGGGTGCCGGAGAGGCTCCTGAGATGAGACCTTTTACACCTTCCAGACCCTTCCTCACCCAAATACATGCTTCAGACTCTGTGGCTCCCACTTCTTAGGGGTTTTGGGGCACAATTCTCAGGACTATGGCTAAAGGAGCCAAGTTGGAGGCTTGGACCAGCTGCCTATGGCTGACCATTCAGGCCCTCATTGAACCCATAGTCAACAGAGCATTTCACATCCTCAGTGAGCCAAGCTGGAGGAGCTTCAATGCTCTGCCAAACATTGGAGAATGAAACCAGTCATTTGGCTTAGGTGGCTTCTCTCTGATTTACCTTATGAAATTTTAACTCCTAAATTCAGAGAGGTGGGAGGTAAAAATCATACCAAAAATTTAAAATGCTATCAGGGTGTTGCTGCTGGAAAAAAGTAAATCCACAGATCCCACCTGAATTAGAGACCTTGATTCTGACAAAGGTTTTAAAACTCAAGCTCCTGCCCCCTTGTGCAAAAATGCTCAAGAGGTTGAATTATTTTTAATTTTTTTTTTTTTAAATAACAGAATAGCCAGGGTGAAGTGAGGGATAACATTTTGAGTAGCAGACACCACTAAGTTCCTGCTGTTCAAGTGAGGGAGAAAGTTTTGAGGTCCCAATCCATAGAAACTTCAATTGTCAAAGCTTAATTAATGTGAAGAATGGATGATTTTCAAGCACTCTGACAGTGGTTCTAATTGCCTGCTTGCTCTTGTGTGTGATTTGCTGCAGGGAGTGGGCTGGACAACTGTGAACCAACTACCTACCAGTAAGTTTATTAAAAAGAAACTCTTGAATGATTGGGGGAGTCTCAGGTTTTGGCCAGCTGGGGAGGGAACTTGGCAAGAGCGTTATTCGTGTCAGAGACTGTAGAATCCCGTGGGCATGTTACCTGGGGACCACGGTCCCCCAAACAATGTTGTGTAGAAGCTTTTCAGCAGCTCTTTCCAGAACATTTATCAGCAAGCTTTGGGGATCTGTGTCTCTATCTATCTGTCGATCGATCTACCTATCATCTATCTATCCATCCATCCATCCATCTACAGCTTGGTGAGACATTTGCCGAGGACAAATCCGATGGCAAATCGTTCCTTAGGCGGTGGTTCCTTAGGCGAAGAATTTAGACCACCGCCGCGGTCTATACCCGAGCCGCGCCTGGCGGAAAAGACTGGAATTGAAAGCTGCGCCAGGCAGCCCAGTCTCAAAATTTCAAACGCTGCCCTCGCCCTCTCTGGGTTGGAAGCGGGACTGCCCAGCTTGCGAGTTCCCCTTTTAGTTGGAAGGGATGTGGGGAAATATTGGGTAACTTTCCATATCCGCAACAAATAAACAGGGTAATTAAAATGACGCAAATGCTGGTGTTGGACTTAGCTGCTTCTATGATCATTAAAGGCAGCGACTTAAAAAAAATCAATTAAGCCTAATGATGGACCTTTACTTCTTGTGAATAGATGGCAAGTTAAACCAATTAGACACATTCATCACATTCTTTCCACCAAGTTTCTATAGACATTAGGATATGTTCTCAACACAGCTCAGGAACTCGCACAATATTAACCGCCCAGCGCCGGGGCAGGTGGAGAGCCACGTGGATCGGGGTTAAAGAAATGCAATCCCCCACCCCCATCCCATCCTAGGAAGCCGATTGCTTCGGGGCAAGGCAGGTCCGTTCTTGAATCTTCCTAGTGCAGCACCGGTCCCCTTCTCATCCAACTTCTTTTCCAAAAAGTCGCTCAAAATTAACGAGTTTTCTGTTTTCTAAATCCCTCTGTGTGGTCAAGAATCCTGGATGTGGGAGTGTTTGGCAAAATCTAACTCTTCTTGGCGCAGAGTAGCACCTAGGAAAGGCTGGAGTTAAGAACCCAGAGAACGCAAATCGAATAATAGGAAAATAATGTTAGTTCTCCCTTTGCATTTTCTTCAGAATCTTTTCCGGAGGCCAGAGTGTTTCCAAGGGACCCAGATCTGCGGGCTGGGGGTGGGCTAGGAGGAGGAGCCGCAGGGAGAGTCAAATATGCCGAACTCCCCAAACACCAAGCGTTACTAACATTCTGGTATCACCAGGTCAAATGGCCTCAGTGCGAGATGATCTTCCAGAACGAATTTAAGACTTTTTTGAGTTGGAGTTCGGACTCAGCCTCGCCGGAGAGCGCAGAAGTTGAAATTCTGGGTCATTTTCCGGTGGCCTAAGCTGTCGCAGTCTTCCTCTAAAATAGGAGTTTCATCTGTTGGCTTAGGGGCTATAGTTTGAACAAGAACTTACTTTCCATTGCTCTGGAAGTGACAGGTAGTGCTATAGCTTTTAAGGAAGAAAGAGATGAATGTATATGCTGGGTTCCCTGTCAGAAGCCACAGGCTTTTAAACAACATGTGAAAGGGCATGAAATTCAGCATCCAAGCAGATCCTAAAATTTAATATTCATTGCCTAACATATTCCCATAACTATTATGTATCACCGTATTTGGAGTACGCTGACATAATTTTCATTTTATTGTTATATATTACAAGAGTACATAAAATGATGTATAAATATTTATTAGGAGGTAACGCTATTTATAAGAACATACAAATGTATGGCAATAAATATATCAGATATGTAATATTTATTTGATGATATGTCCTAGGTTAAATATGTATCTAGAGGCACATATGTATATGTATTTAGAGTGTGTATTTACAATCGATTTTGGACGATACTGAGTGAAACCTTTTGAGCTCCATCCATAGCTGACTGAGGCAAAAACAAGCATCTTCTTCTTAGTAGTGCCCTTTCTAAACCCTTCGCTTGATCATCACTCTGTCATCGCCTCCACTACCTCCACATAAATAAGAAAATAATATAAAATAGGTAAATAAACAGAACACTCCAACCTTCTCCCAACCGGGCAAGCCTAACCCTTCACCTCAAAGCTGTTTTTTGTTTGTTGTTTGTTTTGTTTTTTCTTCTTTTAAGTTTGATTCTGCTCCCAAACTTTCCCGCTGCATAGAGACTTTTAGGGCCAATCTCCAAATTGGCGGAGATTCTGCGACCCAGCTCCAGACCTGAGCAGAAGGCATGACTCAGACCTATTCCCGGCCACCAGGAAATAATGGTAGTTGAATAAGGGGAATAAAATTCAAGGTGAAGGCGAGCATTTGGACTGTTACGCATGTGAGCACAGTCCCGGGAGGATTTCTTTTTCTTTTTCTTTTCTTTTTTTTTTTTTTTTTCAGCTAACAGTCTTTGAGTGCGAGTCTATGACATCTGGTTGCAGATAAGGAGCGGGTAAGAGAGATAAAAGTTGAAAAGGTTTCGATTTGCAAGAGAACAAACTTTTTGAACTCTCTATGCACATGGTGCAAATCTGCCTGTAATCATTTTTCAGCTCATCCGGGAGCTGATATCCCAGAGAAGCCCCAAAGTAAATAAGCATCCCTCCCACCCCCCAAAGTCACGCCTTTAAAAGGAACACCGTCTGCCTAATTACGTTTGAATTATGCAAGGAGCTCCGCAGAGGATGGAACTTTAGACAAATAATTGCTCCATTGTGAGCCGCCGGCCCGCCCGGCGCGGCCTCCCTCCCCTTTTCATCACTCGCGCTCGGAAGGCGGCGGGGCTCTCAGCCACCTGAAAACCGCCGCTGGGGGCCGAGCCAGAGACTCCTGCCTAATTAACCTACTTTTCCTCCCAGTAGATGTCAAGATTTTAGAAAAAGGGTTGGGGGAGGGAAAAGAGGGACACACAGGGGTTCCCCACAACCCCAAGAGTCGAAACAAAGTTCCTTTGCCAAGTTTCATAGTTGTGATTCGTTTGCACTTCAGGCAAAAACTTGAGATGTCCAGGGAATTGCTTGGAAAAGCTTCCGCTGCTATCGGGGTGCCTTGAGGAGACAGAAAGTTTTGGAAAATTAGTGCCATATGTGTGTTTCAATAGTGTTACAGTAAATCATAGTAATCAAACAGTTTCTCAAAGTTTGGGAATAAACGAGAAAATGTGAAGATCTCTATAATCCGTAAATGAAGAATTAGGTTAATTTTCCAAATGAGGATTCTATTAAATTCATCTCGTATGTAATTTTCTAAGAAGAAAGAAAGAAAGAAAGAAAGAAAGAAAGAAAGAAAGAAAGAAAGAAAGAAAGAAAGAAAGAAA
>NW_012109430.1:180665-208926 GCF_000951045.1 Mandrillus leucophaeus | reverse complement strand
TATTTATGCAGATGATTGTCTCACAAGTAAAAAGACTCATAAAACTAGTTTTTTCCCCTACTTCTTAAATATACTTCTTTTTTTTTTTTTTTTTTAACTCAGATATCCTCTTTTTCTCACGAAGATTTTAAGACAAAAATCATAGTACAGCCACTGGCCTAAAAATGATATAGATAATAAAGTTTGCTAAGTATGTATGGGCTTTGATTTATGTTTCATCAAATTGTAAAAACTGCACATAATTATTTAATTGGTGGACTCAAATAATATTTCAGGCAAGTTTTAGTATCCCGGTATGCTTAGGGAAGAGGATGAGGAGTTAATTATAAATTTCTTCCCTAAAGGAAAAGTTTCTCTGTAATTATTTGTTGTTTTAAATATCAACAAATCTTATTTTGTAAATTTGAGTATGTGACCTTAATTAACTAATGTACAAGAAAAAAGTTTCCATTAAGAAGTATGAATATTAATTATATTGAAATAATCAAATAATCTGTATGGTTTTTACATATTAACTTTATATATATATTTATGTATACCCCCATACACATAGGTATACACACATATCCCAAGACCAAAACAAATTTATGGTAATTTAAAATCTTTTTTATAGGTTGTTTATTTACATAAGAGTAAAGATTCCTATAATAAAATATTCTTGAAAACTTGTTACTTAACCAAACTAACAAATGATAAAGTATTTGCCAAAGAATAAAATTTATATAATATGCCACATTCTCTAATGATGGTATTGTATTTCAAATTTTAGATATTCTCCTATCTTATTATATTACTGTAAGAGAGTTTGGTTTGAGATATTTTTTGAGTTACATGCTCAGTGTTAGTATTTATCTTAAAACAATGTTGCATTGCAGCTGCCTGGAAATATGTTTTAAATATTTGTGTTTTTGTAAATGTGGACAATATTTGTTCACAATTACCTCATTTTCAACTACATCTTAACTATTTTCCTGTCCTAATCAACTCAGTAGATCTTTAAAACAACATGATTTTTGGTATAACACAACTATGAAATAAAAACAGAAACCACCAAGAACAGTTTATTCTTATTGGCTACAGGGAGATACCTATTTCACACTGGAAGCATTATATTTTGGAGGTGGAGCTGACTCCCGAGAACATGTGCCAAGCTTCAGTGAAACGCTCTGCTGCAAAACCGAGGGCGTAGCCGGCCCAACTGGGTTCCTGGGAGCAGGGAGCCTTTTATTAGCTGTCCGTTTGTTTTTCAGGTGGAGAGTTCACCACCTTTTCTAGTCATGATGAATCTGTGGGTGAAACCTCTTCTGTGTAGTCTCTGAAAGAACACTGGATCCCTTTTAGTTCTAGGAGAACTAGTATCTTCCTGATTTTCTATAGTGTCGAGAGTTAAAAACACATATTGATTTCACATATGGAATTGCTCTGACAGGTTCTTTCTCTCTGTTGATAGATATAATCAAAATAATGTTTTCACACTCACAGAGAAGATTACACACTTCCATTATTTTATTCTATTATATTAAAATAGTCATTTAGGGAACTTTCATAAAATTAGCATTTCCTAAAATAAATTAGTAGGTTTTTTGTGGTGACCCATTTACATTTAGAGGTGTAGTGGGAGAAATGTAGGAATCAAGGGCCAGCCAAAATAAAATATGAAAGTCTAGAGAATTTCTCATAATCTAGAAAACTTTGGGAGTACAATACAGTATGCCAGAGACTTGTCTCTGGTGGATATCTAAATATCATTTAGATCCTTCATTTTACAGATCAAGAAAATGAAGCCGAAGGAAACGAACTGATTCTAAGTCAACGCAGCTAATCTAGGACCACATCTAGGTCTTCTGGTCTCCACCCAGCTTTTATTTGTGGGACTATACACATTATTGATGATTGTTAGCTCTTTGAAAGGCAAATCTGTGCCTCTCATAATTTTATTGCACCTGTGCTTGCCTTTGAACAAAAAGCTCTCAATGAAAATATCATTATATGAAGTCCTGATTGTGGACTGCATTGCCTTAGGAGGGCAGGACCAAAGCTCTCACCAGACAACTATTATATTCTGGAAATACTGGAATAAGGATGCGGTAGATATCATATGGGAAGATATTATTTTCATAATCTCTTATTTGAGAGAAAAAGATTCTCAGCCCTTGCGTTCTTTGAAGTTGTGGGCCTGAGGTTGAAATAATTGATATGACATAGACACATACATGAAAGGAGCATATTAGAAGCCCAAAGAAACAAGATTTGTGCCAGAATATGCATGTGTATAGGAGGACAGTGGCCATACAACAGGCAGACACTTGACACCACAATGTAGCATGCAATAACTTATCCAAATATTATAAACTTAGTAGTCATAACTTAAAATGTATAGTTCAATATTATTTCTCTGTATGTTATTTAGGGAGCAAAATATTCTTCAGTTGCCTAAAAAAACTGATTGTCTTGTATTTCATTTTAACTCATTTTTGTTTTGTTTTGTTTTTAAATTGATACTTATTATATATACATATTTTGGAGTGCCTATGATAATTTGATACATTTATATAATCAAATCAGTGTAATTGGGGATGTCCATCACCTTAAATGTTTGTCTTTACTTTATTCTTGGAATATTCAAATTGTTATTGTATTATAGCTACTTTAAAATGTACAATACATGAATGTTAAACTATAGTTACCCTATTGACCTATCGAACACCAGGTTCATTGTAACTAATTTTGTTATGATTGACGTTGCATATATTGTAGAAAATAACATATTGGTCCTACTTCTGCTTTTCAAACTGAAAAAGGTAACAGCCTCAAATTATGTCCTTTCCCCAGGAGATTTTTTTTTTTTTAAAGGGACAAAGTTATGCTCTGTAGCCCAAATAGGAGGGAAGTGACATGATCGCAGCTCACTGCTGCCTAGAACTCCTGGGCTCAAGGAATCCTCCTGATAGGACTACAGGTGTACATTATCACGCTTGACTAATTTTTAAAGTTTTTTGGGGAGATGGGGTTTGTCATCTTTTCCAGGCTGGTCTTAAACTCCTCCAGGGAAATTTTGAGAGCAAACAATATTTGATCAAATTATGGCTGTATAAAAAGTTTTAAATATTATGGGATTTATGGTAGCTCTGGGGAAATGATTTATCAACTGAAATAAGTAAATGCTGATAATCTTGATGCTTTGGCAGTCTAATGCTTTCATGAGCCAACAAAAACCATCTGGAGTATATAGCTTGCTGTTTCTTCTTGTCTAGTAGACAGTCAGTTATTTTGCCTGCATCTGCATCATATAATCTAAATTTGTTGCTACTTTTTGGGGGCTGGAAATTTGGAAAAATAATTGGTATGCTTTCCTGAAAATATCTCTTTGTTAGGCTGAGAATTGGCGTGGCCTTCTTAATACCAACCTACGATGATGATATTTATATTAACAACTGTATTTGGGGCTTTCGTGATCTTTTGGGGATTGAAGATTTCAGTTAACTTACTTGGGTGCTCCTGAGTCACCAGCTTACTTCCTCTCTCTCTCTCTCTCTTTCTCTTTTGGTCTGTGATACTATTTCACTGAAAATGATCTTTCTGACTAATGGTATGATAGTGCCACAATCTAGAAGCTATTGAAATCTATTTTCCAAAGTATTTTTTTCTAGGAAAAGATATTCCCATTGCTGCTAGCACACTTAAATTGCATTTCTTTTTTTTCTTTTTTGCTGAGCAATACAGGATTAAGTTGGGGTAATAAAATCAGTGAACAATATTGGTACCACCAGGACACTGCAGAACACAGGGGGGCAACATTCTGGAGTTTTCTATGCAACAGGAAGATTAACTTGATTTTGAATTTGATGTAGGGATAATGCATTAAGATAGTGACATGATCTCAGCTCACTGCAACCTCTGCCTCTCAGGCTCAAGCGATTCGCCTGCTCCAGCCTTCCAAGTAGCTGGGATTACAGGCATGAGCCACCACGCCCCACGCCCTGCTACTCTTTTTTTTTTTTTTTTTTTTTTTAGACAGAGTCTCTGTCGCACAGGCTGGAGCACGGTGGCTGCAATCTCAGCTCACTACAACCTTCATCTCCCAGGCTCAGTCGATTCTCCTCTCTCAGCCTCCTGAACTGGGATTACAGGTGTGCACCCCCACACCAGGCTAATTTTTTTTTTTTTTTTTTTTTGAGATGGAATTTTGCTCCTGTTGCCCAGGCTGGAGTGCAATAGCACAACTTGAACTCTGCCTCCCGAGTTCAAGCAATTTTCCTGCCTCAGCCTCCCAAGTAGCTGGGATTACAGGCACTCACCACCACATCCAGCTAATTTTTGTATTTTTAGTAGAGATGGGTTTCACCATGTTGGCCAGGCTGGTCTTGAATTCCTGACCTCAGGTGATCCACCCACCTCGGCCTCCTAAAGTGCTGGGATTACTGGCGTGAGCCACCGCGCCTGGCCTCACACCCAGCTAACTTTTTATATTTTTGGTAGAGACTGGATTTCACCATGTTGGCCAGACTGGTCTCGAACTCCGACCTCAAGTGATCTGCCCACCTTGGCCTCTCAAAGTGCTGGGATTATAGGTATGAGCCACCACACCCAGCTTCTGCTAATTTTTGTGTTTTCAGTAGAGTCGGGGTTTCACCATATTGGCCAGGCTTGTCTCGAACTTCTGGTCTCAGGTGATCCACCCACCTCGGCCTCCCAAACTGCTGGGATTACAGGCATAAACTACTGCACCCGGCTGCATATAGGTGACTTTTAAATTTCTATCTTCAGCCTCAAGTTCCATCCTGAGTTCATAAGCCCCATTTTCAGTTTCCTAGCAAAGATATGTATTTTTTAATGTGTGCTTTGTCAATCTGGACACATCCAAAATAGAATTGAAAGTCCCCTGTCCCTCCTTTTTCTCCCCTTCAAGTCTGTTTCATGTTTTAAGATCACTAATTTTCAGTCCTTCAGGCTCATACTCAAGGAGTTTTCTTTTCACACCTCTTCCCCTTCAGTCCCCACATCCAATTTGCCTTTAAGTCCTTCGATACCGGCTTGCCTTTGGTTTCCTCTCCCCTTTTACTTTTTTATGTCTTGTACCTGAATAATTAGAATGTTTTTCTGTAACCACTCAAGTTCCATCTTCCAGTTCATCCTTAACATTAAGGCATCTGATCTAAAGAGGTACCATCCATTCAGGATTAACTAGATGTTGGGCATTCTACATAAAAAAAAATCACACTTATTTAATTCCTACATGCACCCCATTCAAGAGGTGTCACCATCATTTATAAAGAAAATGGAAGGCTCAATGAGTTGAAGAAACTTACCCCAGGACATTGGTAGAGTGGCCACATAATTTCTCATTCAAATAGAAATACTTTTGAGCATGAAAGAAGGATACTAGGAATAAATATGTCCAGATAGATGTAAAAGGGAACTTCCCCAAACAAACCAGGACACTAGGTTATTTATTCAGTAAGTAATAGACTCAAGCAGGGTTCCCCTCTACGTCTGTCTGGAGAGACATTATAGCCATCATGTGACCATGAGGGAGTAGCTGATTAGCTGAGAATGACAGAGAGAAAGGGGAGAAAGAAGCAGATCTTTTGATGACAATGCTAATCCACCCAATCTCCATCTTTATGTTGAGTAGATAATAAATATCCTTGTTGTTTGAACTATTTCATTTCTTGAGGATGAATACATTTCAATATAAGGAAAGACAGTACATTATACGAGTAATGGCAAGGGTAGCATAAGGGTAGTGCAGGCCACTTTGAGAAATCAGTTGTGACAATCTAACCTAATCTTGTGTAAACGTCTATGTGTATATTGGGGAATGGCCAGTGAAAGATTCTTGGAGGAAATAACATTTTAATAGAAACTTGCATGCTGAATTCAACTCTGTCCACCTACATTTTTGTATTTGGGAAACAGTGTTTTCCCTCCCAAGAACTTTTGGCCTTAGAAATTTACAGATGCTTTGCCTGCAATCCTAGCACTTTGGGAGGCCAAGGTGGGTGGATCACCTGAAGTCAGGAATTCAAGACCAGCCTGGCCAACATGGTGAAACCCTGTCTCTAGTGAAAAATATGAAAAATTAGCTGGGTGTTGTGGTGGAAGCCTGTAATCCCAGCTACTCAGGAGGATGAGGCAGGAGAATCACTTGAATCCAGGATGCAGAGGTTGCAGTGAGCCGAGATCACACTACTGCACTCCAGCCTGGGCAACAGAGTGAGACTCAGTCTCAAAAAACAAAAACAAATTACAGATGCTTTGATTTGCAACTTTGACAGACAAGTAATATTAGACGGGGTTGCCAGAGTCAAAGTGGTACAGGGATTCAACTTGAAAGATCACCTGGAAGTTTTCCATTTATTTATTTCTCAATAATTTGTCTCAATTTTATTTCAACCTTGTTGGTGTGAAGTGTTAGAATGCAAATTACCTTTTTGCCTCTATCTTTCTTTTGTAAGATCTCTGGCTTTCTTTGGGTTATTTCTTGTTGAGCTGGAATTAAAAAAAGAAAAAAAAGGAAGACCTCTGAATTCATGAGTGACTTGTTAAAAAAAAAAAAAGAAATATACTGAGCAATTCAGAATTATACAAACAATGTCAATTGTAGAAAGACCACCTGTTCCAATGGAGTCAGTCCTCAGAGATTTTAAATACAGTTTCTTCCAATCCTTAATTGCCTCAGGATGAGGCAATTGTGTATCTGTTTAGAACCATTAATAACCTACTTCACCTGATTGCAGTAAGTGTTTTTTTTTTTTTTTCCTCCAGATTTGTCAAATGGTAAATGCAAGGACTTTATGCACTGATAAACAACAAAATTGACCAAATTTAGCAGTAGGTCTCAGCCAAAGGCAATTTTTTCTTTTATCTTCCATCTAATTTGACAACTAATGGTTTCTGAAAAATTAAAGCTGGATGATTTCTTCAGCACACTTGCTTGATTTTGATTAGATCAAGTATGATCTGCCTTCTGCTTTGCTTTTAGGAATTATTTTCAGGGTCTATTTCTCTCCCTTTTCATAGCTCTGTATGATTCGATAAAGATTAACATATCTTTCTCATAAGGAGATGGTGTTCTGCTCATCTATTCCAGTCAGTTGATGTTTCCAATATTATCATTTGATTTTTGCAACTTAGACAAGTCACTTAACCACTCTGTGCTTCAGACTGATTTTTATTTGTGAAACGATAATGAGGAAGCTAATAAGATAATTTGCTACATTTTTTTAGGCAAACAGAGTTAGAAAATTACCAGGGCTGCAAAAATTCTGGAATTAGCACATATCAACCAATTCTATTTGCTTTTCTTTCCAACCATTTCTAGAGCGCTTCCTTCAAGGGTGGAAGACTCACTATAGTGGCTCTCCTGGCCACAGCATTTTATACAGGTGTTTATTTTAGAATGGTTTTAAGAAAAACTTTAAAGGGAAAAGCAAGTCCAAAATAATAACCTAAAATGGTTTTTGTGGGATGGTGTGGGAGTGTGGAGATGAAGTTGTGAGCTGATGGAGTACACAGAAGTCCAGGAGCACTCCTTGCATCCTAACTTGTGTTAGAGATACACAGCCATATCAGCTTTCACTGCTGTGTACTTGGAGACTTAATAACTAGCCTGCAAGAACTGGCCTGTTGTGCCCTTTGCAGAGGGCAGGGTTCCAATAAACGTTTAATTTAAACCATAAAACTCTAAAGATCTGGTCTTCATAAGTGAAAAGGAAGAGACAGAAAGCATACAAAGTGAAGTGGCAAAATGAAAGCAAATGCACAGTTAGTAGGCATAGTGTAGAAAGGCAGAAATGTGCCAAGGAAGAACCAGGAATCCCATAAAGTATGATGGCTCCAGAACAAAAAAGGAATTTAGATGTTGCAAAATAGACTTTGAACGCTTTGCAAGAGACTCCCAAGTTAATACTGAAAGTAGATTTTAAAGATACATTAAAGATGGACTCACGTGATGGCTTATGCCTATAATCCCAGTATTTTGGGAGGCTGAGACAGGTAGATCACTTGAGCCCAGGAGTTTAAGACTAGCCTGGGCCACATGGCCCTGTCTTCTGCAAAATGTACGAAGAATAGTCAGGTGTCGTGGTGTGCACCTGTGGTTCCAGCTACATAGGAGGCTCAGGTGGTAGGATCCCTGAGCCAAGGACGTCAAGGCTGCAGTGAGCCATGATCCCACCTCTGCACTCCAGCCTGGGCAACAGAGACCTTGTCTCAAAAAAAAAAAAAAATATATATATATATATACACACACACACACACACACACACACACACACACACACACACAAAAAAAAAAAAGATGAAAAATTTACCAGAAAATTATCTGGACTCTATTTTAGGAGTAAAAATGTGCATAGGGACACATTTTTATCAGATCATCTAATTTAATATGATTTCTCATGGTTTGCAACGCTTTTTGTGACGTGTTTCTGCTCTAACACTTGCTGCCTCATGACTACATGCAAGTTAAAAGTCTCTCTTTGTGCCTCAGTTTTTCTCATAAGTAAAATTGAGAAAATAACAGTACCTATCTCAGGAAATTTTTGTGATAATGAGATGATATTATACCTGAAATATACCTAAAAGAGTACTATAGTAAGTGCTTACTTAAGGTTAGCTGGCATTAACTATAATTATTATCATTACTACTATTATTATCATCAAGAGATGTTTTAAAAGCACAAACTTTGGAACCAGATTGCCCAGCTGTGAATCCTGGATTTATCACTTGCTACAAGTGGGTATGTGGTCAAGTTCTTTCAGCCTCCAGGTCTTTATTTCCTCATCTGTAAAATGGGAACAATAGTACTTACTTCATAGGGTTATTTTTAACTTTAAATCTATTAATGTATAGAAAGGTTTACAGCTATGCTTGGTTCATAATTGTCATTATGGTGATGATTATTTTTCTGACTGGCCCTCACCTTCTTGCGCTGTACTCCTAAACCACATTGACTTGTGTTTTATCACATGAATCAACCTATTATACTTCAAGTTTTTTGCTCCTGAGCTCACCTCTTCAGCCAGGCCTTTCTCAACCACCCTGTCTCTTTTGCTCCAAACCCACAGGTATTCTCTATCTCAGTTGGTCTCAGTTTTGTCACAGCATTTTCTATCCGACATTGTCTTTGTGCATGTATGGCTTCCCTTATCCTACTCCTCACAAATCTTAAAGAATATAGATTGCATGCTTTGTTTGCTACGGTGACCTAGGGCCTAGATCAACACCTGTAGATGATAGGCATTAAAAATAGTCAAATCAATGAGCACAATTGTGATAGGGTCTAAAGTGATCTGCAGATCAGTAAAGATCATTTCCATCCTATTCTTAACAACAGTCTAGAACAGGGCAGTCCAAAATATGGTCCATATGATTGATTCTATAAAGTTGGGTCCAGTGTTGGCAACTGTATACTCTCTGTCTAGACCGTGATACTTTTGGAATAAAAGGAGTTGCTGTTAATAATCAGGACAAAATAGTATGCAAAAAACTGGGGCAGTCCAGAGTAAATCTTATCCAGGAATTATCTGCATTAGGATCATAGGTGATGATGGACTCATAAATGCAGCTTTCCAGGCCCTGTCCCAGCTCCACAGCATCAGGATCTTTGGTAAAGACACCTGATGTCTATATAAGGAAGTGCTCTGGGTGATTTTGAAACATGTCAAGCATGCCAGAGTTTGAGAACCACTGGGGTTAAGGATTAGAACATCCTCTTTTGGGTGCTTTGTCCCCAACCCAGGAGGCTTCCCTAAAGGCGTTAAATACTTATTAACACTGTTGTGTGAGAGCTGCAGTGGCGAGATTGCTGCATGGAAGCCAAGGACTCATTAGCACTTGTATAGGAACCTCTGCCTGTTCTTAAGGGTTAATTTCTTGGCAAACAATAAAAGTCTTCATGAAGCACTTCTGCAGAGTGAGGACAAATTTGGGGTGATGTAGTGCAAATTATAGGAAGTGAGTACATTAGCAATTACAGAGGTTTAATAAGTCTGAAAAAGAGTTTTAGTAAGTCTGGAAAAAATATGTATATTCTGGGAGAAAAGTGAATAATGGTAATATAATTAAAGGCTAATCACTTATAGTTGAATCCTATAGTACTGTATTTCTTTCTTAAAATAATGCTTTGGAGATTGGAGTTTGGAGTTTGAAGATCAGGCTAACACTAATAAAATACAGTTTTTTTTTTTTTTTAAATTTTTGCTACATGTATCTGTTTTGGTGGCATGGACAATATTTTCTGATTATGGGTAATAATGATACAGTAAATAAAGCTTTTATCACCCTCTCATTTTTTCACTTCTCACTTTAACGAAAACTTCTCCTTATCCATTTCATCTTCCTAGGGTGGGGGTAAACTACTAATTGCCATTTTGGTTTTCCTCATGCCATCTTTATGTTATCTCCTTTTCACTCTTATCCTTTTCTAAACTTTTCAAATTCCGTTCTCTTTTCATGTATCCTTGATACAGAAAGATAATGTATGAATTTATATCTTCATCAATTTAAAGTCTTACAGACAAATATGTAGGCTTGGTTTTGAACAATCTCAACAGACACTCTGCGTTTAAGCTAGAATCACTGCTAAGCAGCTTACTAAGACTTTAAACAAAATCATTAAATCATAGATAAGTCATTTTATATGGAGATGTATATAAGAGGCATAGAGATGTCATTTATGTATCTTGATTTACTATCATTTTCCGTGAAGTAAGAAGAAATTGATGGAGAAGGTGTTCTTGTGAGGTCTTCATTTAAAATAATATAAAAAATAAGAATTCATCAATAAGCATGTTAAAACAAAGTTCGAAGGTGCAGCTTCCTCTCATTGATTACTTAAAAGTTTGTGCATTTTATTTCTCACTATCTAAACCTAACTATGGGATTTGGCAACCACTCCAACAATCTGAATTTTGTAAGACAGAGATAAGAGGTTATAGTCATAGCTATCAATGCCAGGAATGAGAATGATGTGTGGAGTTTATAGAAATTATTCTCATGATTATTTAAATGTTAGGCTTGCCATAGTAATTTAGATAGGCAATTTTAAAAGGAAAACAATTTCATTGAAAATTGTGTGTATGTAACTTTAAAGGTTTTCGGCTTGGGATCAGGCTTTCTCCAATAGGCTGTCCACTTTGGGTAGCGATTGGCAACTTCTTTTCTACGTTTCCCAGTTGGTGCGGTTTCACTCAGCAGGAGGGTGACCTCTCTGAATTCAGAACACCTAACAATTCTAGTTCAAATCAAATCTCTGCCTTTTAAACCTTGCCTAAAAAGATTCTGTCTCTGAAATCTCCTATAGAGACATGGAGGTATCTTAATTACTTCTAACATTAGCTGAGTATTTAAAATATTACACAGTATAATATCAAACTAGCTGTGTCCCGGGGCCTCCTCCACCCGCACTAATAAGCATCTGTATGCTAAGACAATCCATTATATTATAGTAATTGTCAAAAACCAACTTTAAGCAGAAAATAAATTACTGTTTCTAAGTGAAACATGAACCTTCTAATAGTGGGCATGCTTTCTCTGTGAATCAGTATTCTTAACCTAATAACACCTATAGTTCTGAGAGACAAGCTGTTGTCAAGATGCTGGCTCTATATGAGAGAAGTTGCTTTTATTTCTTAACCTGTATCACTTATCCCCTCTCTGTGGGCCCCCCTTAAATTTACTCTAGTTGATTGTGATTGTCTTCAGGTTTTAGTTTTGGGACTGTAGTTTAGTGTGCCAGAAGTGCAACTTTTGCCATGATTCAGAAAGCTATATCACTCTGGCTGTTACTTTTTGGGAATGGGAGCAAGCAGAAAAGTATACGTTTGGTAAAATCACATTGAGTACCATCTTTATTTGGTACTACTTGTGGCTACAATAGAAAACATGTATTTGCAAGTTTTCCTCTTGAATACAATCTGGGGTTTAGTTTTTTAAAACACTTTTTTTCCCCCTGAGACTGGGTCTTACTATGTTGTCCAGTCTGGCTTCCAACTCCCAGGCTCAAAGCAATCCCCTGGCCTCAGTCTCCCAAGTAGCTGGGACTTTAGGTGCACACCACTGTACTTGACTGCAGTTATTGTTTAATATGACATTAAATTATATATGAATGAATAATTTTTCATTTATGGTATAAGTTTCCATGTTAAGGTTTAGAATTATGTCCTGGTAACAGGTTAGGGAATTAGAAATCACCTTTAAAAAAATTTCTTTTATTCAAGGTTATAATTTCTCCACACAACCCCCTTCTCTCTCCTAAAAATGGGCAAAAATCTGTTAACAGTTTTATGATTTGAATTTTAAGGCCATGTAAATATAGCAGATATTATATATGATATTTTTGACATTTAACAAACATGCAAAATATCTTTTTAATACTCCTTTTTATTTGCCTGATACAAGTATTGATGATTTTGTTATTCAAATGGCATATATAGACTGGGGGTGTAATTCCTAACATATTTTTTTCATTTTTTTTTCGGGCCTAGGGAAAAGCCGAAATAGAAACCACAAATAACAAATTTTTATAAATTGTCATCCCTGGTTGGCTAGTTCTTCTCTGAAAGAAGTACAACAAAATAGAATGATGAAGAAAATATGAATTTAAGATTTACTTCATAAGAATTCTAAATTCTCCAAGTTTTATATTTAATATATGACATTTCTCTAAGTAGAATAACTTTTGGCTTGTTTGTTTTCAGACTTAAATATGTATTTTGGGTCATTTTTCTTAGAATTTAAAAACATATAGTCTTTGAAATAAGTTAATTTTCACTAGTGTGTGTAAAATAGCTGTATTTGCACTGATTTGTCCTGGACAATCAAAAAGAGTCATGCATTACAGCCATCTAATTATTCAAACTTTCCTAAAAATAGCTTAAAAGCAATTTAGAAAATAATGGAATATACATTCTTTACTCTGGGTAGAATGCTAGAAATAATGAGAATTTCAGAAAAAAACATCAACACATTAGATATTCAAGAGAATGAAATAATATAATGCAACAACGACAACAACAAAGACTTAGGGGATAATGATGAACAATTTAGACAAAGGACATTAACTGTAATGTCAACTGCAGCAAAACAACATAAAAAAATGAAGACTTTTGGTCCTTCATTTGAAAAATGTTAGGGGCAACTAAGACATTGGGAACATATGTAATTGAAAGAAATAAAAATTCCTTTCTGAAAATTGAAAAAATGAGCAGAGGGCTACAGGAATCAACTAAAAAGAGATAATGAGGACTACATGGGGGTGGAATGCAAATATAATGAATTTTAAAAAGATGATGCTTTTTATTTGTATTCATTTCTATCAGTTTGCTTTTTTTAAACAGAAGGATTTCTATAATAGGAGAGATACTTTAAATTGTATTATAGTATACTATCTATAATTGGATAGGATTCAAGTAGATTTTCAAATTAGCTTATTTCAATTTAGGGGATATACTAAATACCTCTATATGTACATTTGAACTGGAAAGAAAAGCTGAAATCTTTTATATATATATTTAGGGCTTTAAAAATAATAATTTTTAAAAAGTAAGTTAAAAGAGTTTCAGAGGAGAAGAGAAAGGCACACATATTTTCTTCTAATGAACCCGATAGCATCACTCAATTTTAGAATTTGTGGTGGAAAACTACATTTTGATTGACACAGATGTGCAAGGAGGGAGGTGGTCAGGCTGATATGAACCACATTAAGAGGAGAGAGACACTTTAGGGTGAGAAAAATAAAAAGGGCTTGACAAAAAGAAAACAGGAAAAAACAGAGATAATGGATATGGGGGAAGGAAAATGCTCAAAGTAATTTAAGCTCAAACAATACTTCGAGCTCAAAACAATTACCTCAATATTGCAAAATTGTCTACTTATTTGGAATCAATAAAGTGACCTTATTATGCCCACCTCTTATAGCACATACCACTTACTTCAATACTCAATGAAAAATAAACAGAAAGAGTGAACTTCTTGATAATTTACCCAATAAAGCTACGAAGCACCAACGATGTTGCCAATGCTTGGTCTGTCTCACCTTCTCCATCAGTCTGGGAGAAATAGGCAAACTGGGTGATGACATGTCTCTCTGCACACCTGCCCAATGACCAGTGTTTTGTTAGGATCCAGCTGTATTTAGCTATTTAAACATGACAAACTCGCTATTAAGGATCTTAAACCTGCAATTAAAAAGGTATTGTCTAGAGAAAACTCTAATGGCTCTGTGAAAAAACTCTTAATTCCACTTACTAAATATAAAATCAAATATTGCAATTAATTATAGACTGTGCCAAGGCGACCCTTTTGCTGACCACATTACCAGTCCTCAAATGGGGAATGGGTAAATGTTTTCTGATGAGGGCTAAATTGTTGCCTTCTGCTCTATCAACTGTTTTCATAACCCTTCAGTTCCTTTGGCCCTCATCTGTTCTCCTACGGGTTTTGAGGCTGGATTTTATGGCTTCCTTCTCCTTAGACTAATGAATGTTCAACAACTGAGGCTTTGTTGCTCTCAGTGCGAACCTTACAACTTTGTTTCCCTCTGCCCTTCTTTGTTGAATGTGTTCATTTCCCTAACAGAATGTCTCTCTCCTGCAGTTGTCAATCTGCACATTGGCCTCTCTGTTGTTGCTTGTCCATGCTGCTGCAGCTTCTTCTGCCCTCACTTACATCGGGTTTCATATCCAGTCAATGTTTTCAGTGTTCGTCCCCGCTTGGTGACCCATGGCGTGTACCCTATCTTCACTCATGGTATTTCCTCATGGTTGTAGGGGTCTTCTGCATCAAGGCGGGTTCAAGCTTTACGATCATTTTCCTTTAATAAGGGTTGTTCTCAGGCCATCCAGCTGAGTAGGAGGCTGTCTGCCCTTCGCTGAGATTTCTCTGGCCATCTCTTCCTGACTTTCTTTATCTCATGTGGCAAGGTCTATCTCCTTTCCTAATGACGTTGAAGCTAGAAAAATCTAGCTGTAAGGGGGGGCACTTAGAAGGCTATGTTGTTTATCTGACTTAGGAAGTGAAATCAGTACTGTCTTACAGTTACTTTTGCTTACTGTGTGACTTAGGCTAAGGTACTTAACTTCTCTGCATCTCAGTTTCCTCCTCTAGGTAATGTGTAATTATTCCACGTATCGGACAAAGACGAAGTGAGTTGTGTAAGGATGAGTGATAAAATAAGTTGGTGTCTTATGCTCTTAGTACAGTATTTGGCACTCAGCAAGTGCCACGGAAGTTTTGCTAGTTTTATTGTTATTCTTTCAAGAGTAGATATTTTTTCTTTTTTTTTCTTTTTTTTTTTGAGATGGAGTCACTCTGTCACCCAGGCTGAAGTGCAGTGGCCTGATCTCGGCTCACTGCAACCTCCGCCTCCCGGGTTCAAGCGATTCTCCTGCCTCAGGCTCCCAAGTAGCTGGGACTACAGGCATGTGCCACCATGCCTAGCTAATTTTTGTATTTTTGTATTTGTAGAGACGCGTTTTCACTATGTTGGCCAGGCTGGTCTCGAACTCCTGACCTCAGGCGATCTGCCCACCTCAGCCTCCCAAAGTGCTGGGATTAAGATGTAAGCCACTGCGCCTGGTCAAGAGTAGATTTTTGTATACAAAGAGTGTGTCTGTTTGTTGGGTTGTAGAGCTGGAGGTAAAAATTTTAATCATTTCACAACCAAAAGGTGTATATTACATCCTTATGTCATAAACCTAATTTAGCTTCACAGAAGCATACTTTATAATGCCATTTTTAGGCTGTGAATAATGTTTTTATCTAAAATAGTTATTTAAATTCCAGAGCTTGATTTTTCACTCCATCCCAGAACTACAGAATATTTTGTTTGGCAGAGGAAGCACATTACCTTTATTATTCTACTCGGTTAGAGAATATTTGCAAAATTGCCTACGTAAAATTTAGGAATCTTAACAGATATTTCCAGTTTTAATGGTGTGTCTCTTCAAAAGAGAACTACTGCTCACAGTAGAATTATAATCCTATGATGAAGAAAAGTAGTTTTTTTTCTAATTTACATATATTTATATGATAAAAATGAGAGAAATAGAAATGTTGGAAGTTATTAATCAAGATTTTTGGTAATACATAAATTAGGCGTTTCATTAGAAAAATTTGCAATACGTTGAAGACAAGTGACAAAAAGTCTTGAGTTTCGCCAAAAGTATAGCTTTAAAATGTACAAAACAATTAACATTTCTCCCTAATTATCCCTATTGTGGGTAACAGGGATGGTAGGGGAGAAAGTGAAAGCCATACTTGCTTTAGCTTTTGTAAGCACATGCCTTCAGAGAACAATAACGATTTTTATTGTCAGATTATGAAACTGCAAGAGACTTCTATTGTCATACTTTGCAGAGTGTGTTTATTTGTCTTTTAAAGCTTGGCACTCTCATATACATTTGTAACCTGTTAGAGGAGGAAAGGCTATTTTGTTAGTTATTGTTGACATGAAACACCTTGAGCTGCAGATAATAGTTACAGTTTTATATGTTAACTATATGTTATGTAGTTTTCTACATTCCCTTCCATATTTGAAAGCGCTAAGATATTTTAAATGATAAAGCAATATTAAATAAATAATCTACAGTTTCTTAAAAACAACAGAGTTTAAAATGTCTGGTTTGTTGATTTTTCTGTAAATCATTTAGAGAGGAATAAAAAACTACAGGCATTTTTGAGATTTCACAAGATAAAAAAATGGTTTTATGTTTTTACATATTTACATACGTATAAATACATGTAGTTAAGCCTATATATTTCCAATGACAAACTTGAGTTTGTTTCCACACTGTAATGCCAGTATAATTTTCAGATGGTAGAAAGCATTGTTTTGGTAATTTCTTCCTCTGCCTTTACCTTGCTTCCTTCCTTCTTTCCTTGTCTTCTTCTTCTTCTTCTTTTTTTTTTTTTTTGAAGTGATGGCAATAAATGTCGGACTTTTTAAAAAGTGTCATAATTTTAGTCTTTAAAAAATTTTAGATATTACAACCAGCATTGGACTGCTTGTAATATTTATAGACACTTACAAAAGAGTTGTTGCATGACTAATCACACAAACACTCTGGTAGTTAGATTGAAACTTGTAGAATTTTTGTTATAAAAATAAAAATCTGCTTGTAAAATGCAAAGTTACACATATATTTGTAATAGTCTCTCAAGTAAATGTTTTTTAAATAAGGATACATCACTATGGGCTAAAATTTTAAGAAATAACTTTTTATTTATTTATATTAGTTTTAAGGGATATGATTTCACCTTAATATATGGCCTTTTTGAGTTTTATCATATTGCAAATGTTATGGAATATCAAGGCAATTCTACTTAACATGGTTTAAAATTAAACCTATATTAGACTTCCGTAGTAATAAAGCAACTCCAACAACACGAAACCATTGAAGTAATTTTCTCTGAAGTAGAAAATGAATTAAAAGATTAATTAACAACTAATTACCCTGGGTTATTTGATTGCTACCTAAATAATGTAGATATAATTTTTCAATGGATTTTGGTTTTAATTTTACCTGATGAAATAGAGGTCATCTGAAAGCATCTATTTAATGCAGCTAGCAATTTGTCTGGCAGGGCTGCTGAGAAATATTATTTTAACTTTATCTTTTCTTCTGATGATCACATGAGGAAAAGTTCAGCTATGCAGTCACATTTAATTTGCACTGCGGACAAGAATAAATCAGTAATTTGTCAAAAGGTGTAGAGAAGGATTGATTTACCTTTATTCTGCAACCAACATCTCCAGAATTTTAGATTATGAACATTTGACATGGGAACGTGAGAGATTAAAAGAGAAAACAATATAAATAATCTTTTTCCCAAACACAAATCTCTAATTATAATGGAAAGAGGAGAACCAAAGATTCAGTAATTAAGAAAATGCTTTCTTCTTTTAAGTATTTCTGAACATACATTGAGAATATAGGAATCAAATATAGCACATTTACTTCTAAATATACTGTATTTACTTGAGAGGACTGGGACCTTATTATTAATATTCTATAAGTAAAGCATGCTTATCATTATGAAATTTACACAATGAATCAATTTTCCACTGTACATTTGAATATTTATAATATCAGGTAAGTTATAATTAAATCCACACACATTTATTCTACATATCAAAAAAAGATACATTTTTTTTTCACTTTCTTGGTTGTAAACATGTGTTCTAGAGGTGAGCAACATCAATATTACTTTGACTCGTGTAGAAATTGTTTGCTATTAAACTGTGTTTCAGTTTGCAAACTAAAACGTGTGCCATAGGACCACATCAAAGGCCATCAGGCTGTCATTAAAAGACATCAAAGGGCATTCTCTCTGTAGCCTTTAAGTTTTATGGCAAGTATCCCATAGAGATGTCAGGTCATTGGGAAAGCCAGGAGAAGACTCCATCTAAACTCAGTTATCTTTGGTTCCTTTCATCTGTTTGGGAAGGTAGGCATCTTGGGTTAGAAAGAGTTTGGCAGTGATTTGAATACTGGACATCAAGCCTCTCTGATTTCAGCTGCTCTCAGCATGGAGGCTGCAGTCATGGTCTGTCCTGATGAACACATCTAGGGAACAGAAAAATGATCCTTGTGATAATGTCATTGAGTGCCTGTGAGGCATAAAGCCATAAGCTTCTTTTTGCTCCTCTCAGGATGCAATCACATAGGTAATTTTGGTATAGTTAGGTAATTCAGGATAACTTTGGGAAGGGACCATTTCTGAATTCAAAAGCAGTACTCTGATTTGCTTAGTGTGGGGCTGAGGCATTTTCTACAGAACAGTATAATGGAATTTCTATTTAAACAAAGTAGCACAGTAAATTTAGTTTCTTCTAGTTAAAGCATGTTCATGTAATTATTCCCTTAATGAGATATTACGAAAGCCTATATGGAGAATAATATCTTTACAATCAAATTAGGGGACAACGATGGCTAAGTTTCAACTGATTAGAGAAATGCATGTATTGTACTTGAAAACAAATACTTACGGTCTTCCTTAGGTTTTCTTTTTTTATGTATATATAATTTGTTTCCCAGCCACATCTGCACAGTCCCAGGGAACATTAATTTAATTTTGCTTAAGAAGTATATTCTTTATTTTGCCACAAGCCTAAAACGTATCATGGCGGGTTGTTTCTACCTATTAGGACCAAACGAAATTTGCACGAGAACTAACAAATTGTCATGAGAAATGAAGGTTTTTCTTTTGGGGGGGTCTAATGAATTAACGTACTTACAGAACACAGTTAAAACCATTTTGTACTACTTTGATCATTCACTTACATGTCATTAAGTAGTCTAAGCGTTTTGTTATGAAAGGGCTGTGTTTACAAATTAGACCAAAGAACACGTTTCACACTGAAGAGCAGCATATATATTGTATTTTTTTCAGATGCACATGACACAACCTTAATATTAGAGCCAGATGATTAAAAGAACATTACCTGAGCCATGAGAGTCACTGAATGAGCTATGCTAAATTGGTTGTTTTCTGTTTTGTGATTAATTGTGCTTCTAAACCATATTTTAGTGTGCTTTGTTTTTCTGTCCCCAGTCATCCCATATTATTAAAGAGAAATTCTGCATATCTCTCCTGGAGTCCAATTAAGGATTTGCATCATGACTAGATTTTTCACTTTAATTACTGTATATAAAGTAGGTTTTGACTTATTTCCATATTTATCAAACTATGCAGAAGAAGCAAAATTCATCAAATAAACAGATATCTGTGGCTATAATTGCAGCCTGCATCTAGGATGTAGGAAGAAAATATGAGGGTCCAAATTTCATTATGTAGAACATAATAAACATCTGAATAATTAAACTGTGTGTAAATCATAGACTTGGCAATAGTAAGAAGAGGAGACACCTTCATTTCATTCAAAAATATTTTAAATATATTTCTAAGAATATATCCTGAACATTAAACAAACAACAAGTTGAAAACACATCTTATCAGGTCAAAATTTTACATTGGATAATGTGTATTTGAAACATTTAAAAATTAATTATATAATATATGATAAGCTCTCGATGTACACGGATTTCCAAAAGTCCCTCTTTTCTAAAAAGTAAGTGAATAAAACTAAAAAGAAAATAACAAATTATTTTGATGATTTTCTTTATACTGACTGCAAGTAATTAACATTGCAAAAGTGATCTACCAATTGCTAGGACTAAAAAAAAAAAAAAACCTGGCTCCTAAATATATGTAATTTAAAGCTCTAAATAAACATTCTACTTACAATGTTTAGCTATCTTCTTATTATGTATACTTTACTGTGCATTAAAGGATTTTTAACTAATAAATATAGGGGCTATTACATTCATTATATTAAAAATTTAGTGATGGAAAGTATATTAATATCATGATCAGGATACTAACAACTTATCAAGAGTGTAAAACTTAAGACTTCATTTTAAGCATGATTCTGTAACTTTTAAGACATTCAGAAAAAAATTTAAATAGATTTTCCTTGATTTAATTACAAAAACTTAAATTGTCTCTAGTGTTACAAATGAGTTAGATTTATTAATTTCAAAACTTTCAAAAAGATATTTTAATTTAAAATGTTAGCATTATTAAGCTTTTGACAAGGAAAGTTTAATTCTGGTTATTGTAAGGTTTCTAAGGGCTTTGAATTAATTTACTTGTAAGCCCTGCTGTGAATGTAGCTGGTTACTTTTGAATTAGATATTAAGGACAGATAAAGTGATGAACCTGCTTGGCTTTGACTACATGAAGATTTATCATATTTTGATTTCCACAAGCTCCCAGAAGTGAGGATGTCTAGAAAATAGGATCTGCCTAATGTTGTCTGAAACCATTCATTTCTCCCTCTCAATTGATAAAACAACTTCCTTTTTACTTCCAGATATGTTACAAAATGCAAGAATACAGGCTTTTAAAGGTAGTTACAGCTAACCATATTAAGGCCAGTATGTTATGGCTCATCTATGTAAGTTGGGTATGTCCCAGTGCACGATGCATGGAAATAGGTAATGTACAAACGTGGATGTAGAAGTGTGGTATGAGCCTATATGAGTTTTTGGCAGGTGAGGAAATAGTTTTGAATTAACTCAAATAATGAGTAAGTGTACATATCTTCATACTAACCATTCTCGTAATTGTATGAATACTTTACCTGGTCTCTTTTGGTGTTTCAGCTCGCCTTCCTGGGCCAGCATCCAATCCTTTCCTTAAAGTTTATATTCCAGAAACCGTTGAAAAATAATAAAATGAAATAACTAGGCATTGTATGTGAACACCTTAAAAGCTATTAGCAGAATTGAATAAAATCAGTTAAGTGAATGTTTAATGGCATTCTCACAAAAAATATTTAGTTGTTTGGTTTAAAATGATGTTTTCAAAACCCATGTCATTAAATGAAGTTATTTAGATGGTCTTATAATAAAGAGATATTATGTCATAAAACTAGAAAAGTTTCGTTTGTCTATTAAGGGGTAGCAATGGTGATAAAATATTAAAGGGATAATTACAAAGATGGAATTTATAAATTTCAGTGGTACAAATTGTACAGTTTGATATTCTGAATATAGAATGCTTCAGTGAAATATTCCCAGAGCCAAATATTCATTTTATAGTTGAAGACAGTTTTCAATAATATTAGTCTTGTAGAAGAAAAAAAACTATAACTGATATCTATATTTCATGAATAGCTCTAAAATGGCTTCTTATTTCCCTCATTGGTTTTGACTATAGTGACAGTGTTAAATGAATCATTTAAGAAACAAGTATTTTTTGAAGAAAAATGTTTTAGTTTTAATTTACAAAATAGATTTGTTTACTATAATACCCAGTTCAGAATTATGGACACAGGTTGTTTCCCTACTCAATAATAGAATATGGTCTCTTTCATCAGCAAGGATCTTCTTAAAGGAAGTATCTGCTAACATCTAGAATTCCTCTCAACTCAGAAAATAAATATTTTCTTTCATTTAGTTTTCTCTTCTTCTCTAATAAAACCTTAAGCTCCCACTATAGAAAAAAGTTGTTGTTTAATAAGGAGATTCCTGAGCCTTACTCTAGGAGCACTTATTTGAAATTTGAGGGATTGAGGCCTGGGAATTTGCATTGTAAACAATTATCTTAGGCAGTAGTGTGCTGACAGATGTTTAAGAATTTGCTCAATGAAAGAAAGTATATATACATGTACATGTATATTATAAATGTTACTATATAAATAATGTACTGTGAACAGTTTTAAAATAATAAAATATACAATATTATTTACTGTAAATTCCATATAGCCAATTGATTCTCAGAGTGCTGCCTTTAATTTTTGTTGAACTCTACTTGTAGCCAAACTGTGGTTGCAATTGCTGAATGAGTGTAGTTTCAATATGAATGCTGATTGATATTTTTGCTAATAGTAAGACAACAAACCAATTAAGACATGTTGAAACTCATTTGTTAGTTAATAATGTTACTTTTTTTTCTGAATAGGATAATCGTTTTCAAATATTGGAAGAACATTTCTTCAATTTTCGAGTTACTCATAATTTAAGAGCTATAGAAATGGCACATTTTTAAGTTTAATCTACATTAGTGTAGACAACAGTATCAACACAATAATAAGGCCTGTTTTGTAACATTTTTCAAATTTAATGGTATAAGTATTTCCACCAGTTTCAGACCATTTTCAAGGTACCAATGTGATGTCACTTGAAGTAGACTTAAAGAGCAAGATAACAGTAAAGTGTGGTTAATATAAAGTGAAGGATTTTAAATACTTATTATCTTTATTTTTAAATTAGTTTAGGTAATTTTAATATATTTAATATACTACTTATTTTAAAATAAAATTTAGTTTTTAATAATGGTTTTATTTAACAACCGGCTCACAAAATTTCTAAACATTTAACAACTTAAAAATTGTTTACAGATATAATCAGAAGATTATAGATTTCCCAAGGGGATACATAGATATAAAGATAGATTACATTTATAATGAATTGCACACAGCTTACGTACATAAGCATGTGATAGGTTGTTGTATTTGTATATTAACATAAAACTATAAGGAATAAAGTATTTATTCAGTTCCTTTAAGGCACTAAGCTTTGTACTAATAGTTGTGGAAAATGCAGAAGAGTTTTTTTTTTTTAAACATTAGAAGCTCATAATATATTTGTGTGAAAACAGTTACGATCATATAGTGATTAATGTAGAATGAAGTGCTAAAGGAGAGAGCAGACTGATAGCTCTATGAGAACTGCAGATGGGATGGAGGGTATTTTGGAAGAGGTGGGAGTTAATTGGAAAACGAGTAGTGAAACCCAGACATTGATCTCGTATTATGGAGGAAGGGAGAGTGCAGAACACAACAAAATCAGCGGAACATATACACAAAATCCAGAAAAATATTTTGCCAGTTCTTTTCTTCAGGTTTCAGTAATGTAATCCAACCCATGCATAGTCAGTAGGGTGTTAGGATTTTGAGAAGTCAGTTCACAGGATCCTTAACTCTGTAGTTTCTTGGGGTGTATCCTATGATATCATCCTCCAGGAAATCTATTTTCTTAAGCCCCTTCTCCTTACAGTCCTTTAGCATCTTTGCTCTTCCCTGTCATTGTCCCACTTCCTCCTGAATCATTGGTTTCTTTGAATCATTGGTTCGTTGCCCTTCCAGTTCTGTTGGGCAACAAATTCTAAGCCCTGTAAGGTCAGCAAAAGGTTAATTGGCTTCTGTGTCAGTCTGTTCAAAAACAATCTTTTGTATGTACAGTATATTAAACGTCCGCAAATAAAGATAGAGGGTATCTACTCTTGTCTTCTAAGTAAGTTCACATAGAAGTAAAGACATTCCCAGATAAATGTAGATAAAGAAAGTTTTAATGAAACTACCCACCAGCTAAGACCTAGTAGAGAGGAAAGTTGAGATTTCTGACTCCAAAGGAAGGAAGGTTAAGGGTCATGGTTTCTCAGCACTCCAGATAGGGTTTATCATACAGAGGAAGATGTGTGTATATTCGGCATTGATCTGATAGCCGTATAGTTTCAGAAAGATGATTCCTTGTTCATCTGGCCAGAGGAGACACAATACTTTACCTCTACTAATCCTTCAGTTGATCAAAATGTTATATTTTCCTTATTATTTTCACTGTGTAAATATTGTTTACTCATACACCAAATAGTATCTGATGATTATATTTTGTATAATGTAACTTTTTGTTTTTCCTTGAGTTAAACTGTGTTACTTTTAAAATTTGTTAGTTTTTTCCATGTGTCCCCAAATCTTCCCATGATGCACAAAAGCTCTGTCAAATGTTCCCAATAAATAACTTATCCTTATGTTTGGGTCCTCGGTTTCTGATTCCCATATTTACTTCAATCCTAAATCACACCCCCATTTTGGTAGAATATATTCTCCACTAGGTTCTTGAGAAATAGTACAAATTAAATATCTTAGGGAACTGTCATGTCTAAAAATTCTTTTATTCTATCATTATATTTGACTATTATTTAGACTGGATATATTTTTCTAGTTGAAGATTATTTCCACAAAATTTCAACAAGAGTGCACTATCATTTTCTAGTTTCCAATGTTGATGGTAAGAAATCTGATGCCATTCACATTTTAAATAAATTGTTTGTGACTTTTATTTTTTTAAAAGAACTTATTGGGATCTTAATATTATTACTAATAGTATAAAATTTCACATTTTAATGCTTTCTTATTTATTTATTATGTAGTGTAGCAAAAGGCCCCTTTCAGTAGGAATATTCACTTTTCTCTATGTCAGAATATTCATGTTTCTCTTATTCTTCTAAGAAATTTAGGAGAAGATAAATCTAAAAAATATAAGAAAATTATCACTTTCTAAACCTTACATTGACAAAATGATAAACTTTCATATTTATTTCTTTATGAGAGATTATTTACAGAGCTTTGACCTTCCCACCCCACAATTTTTTTTGGGGGTGGGGCTGGAATGCAATGGTGTGATCTTGGCTCACTGCAACCTCAGCCTCCTGGATTCAAGCAATTCTCCTGCCTCAGCCTCCCAAGCAGCTTGGATTACAGGTGCTTGCCACCATGCCCAGCTAACTTTTGTATTTTTAGTAGAGACGGGGTTTCACCATGTTGGTCAGGCTGGTCTTGAGCTCCTAACCTCAGGTGATCCACCCGCCTTGGCCTCCCAAAGTGCTGGGATTACAGGCATGAGCCACCATGCCCAGCTTGTCTTAAAAACAAAACAAAACAAAACAAAACAAAACAAAATAAAAAACTCAGAAGAAATAGTCTTACTATTGAACTCCTGGGCTCAAGCAATCCTCCTGCCTCAGCCTCCTGAATAGGTGGGACTACAGATGCATGCCAGAGCACCTGGCTTGAAGTTTTTTTATAGCTACCTACCTACATTAACTTATTGTTGTAGTATGACATCATTAACAGCTACTTAAAATACATGAAAAATAAATGTAATACTGCAATTACTGTATTTATTTGGCATTCACTTATTTAAAATCCAGTAATATTTTAATATTACTTAAACAAATATTATCTAGAAATATAAATTTATCTTTCACTTTCCAAATTTCTATTCTCCAGCTATCTATCAGTCATGTCAACTTCTTCAAGTTAACATGCTTTCTTTCATTTCCTGGCTTTGGCACATGCTGTATGCAGTTCTTGAAATACTCATGCATATCCTTTTTGCTTAAGAAAAATCTTACTCATTACTATTATTATTATTATTATCATCATTATTTTGAGATGGAGTTTCACTCTTGTCACCCAGGCTGGTATGCAGTGAGGCTGATCTCGGCTCACTGCAACCTCTGCCTCCTGGGTTCAAGCGATTCTCCTGCCTCAGCCTCCTGAGTAGTTGGGATTACAGGCACCCGTCACCACACCCAAGTAATTTTTGTAGTTTTAGTAGAGATCGGGTTTCACTATGTTAGCCTGGCTGGTCTCAAAATCCTGACCTCAGGTAATCTACCTGCCTTGGCCTCCCAAAGTGCTGGGATTACAGGCATGAACCATCGCCCCCAGCCTTACTCATTCTTTAGATCTAATTTTTGTCTGATCAAGGTGACTTTCTTTGAACCTTCTCCTACTTGAAAACTGGGTTAGATGTGTTTTGTGTGGTTTTGTTGAGCTTATTACCCAATGTTAATAGACTTTCAGCTACATGAAGTCAAAGATGGAGGGTGTCTTGTCCTCTTCTTTGCAGTGTGTGAGCATTCAATGAATTTTTGTTGAATTAACGAATGAATTGGTTTTAGAGACAGAGTCATCTAGAATATTGACTATGCCTGACACTACTACCTGTCCACCAAACTACATTCTTATTTCTGTAGTAACAAAATATTCACACATATGCTTAGCTAAGGACTACATTTGCCTTTGCAGCTAGGTGTGGCCATATGATTCAATTCTAGTCTACGGGGTATAAGCAAAAGTGCTGCACTCCAATTCTGGCCCATATGTTTAAAGGAATGCGCATGTGCCCCATTTGCCTGTGTCCCTTTCTGTTGGATGAAGTAGACCTCTTCAATTGTAAGCTAAAGGTTAAGTTTTGAGGCCCGTGTAACAACGCAATAGAAGGAACCTGCATTTGTGGAAGACCTTGTGGACTGCAGCCCCTGCCATCCCTGTATGGCCTTCTCTGGATAGCTACACAGAGAGAAATAAACTTTATCTTGTTGAAACTACAGCCTTTTTATATCTTTCTAACGTGCAACATAGACAGTATATTTGGTATATTTCAATTTTCAGTCAGTAAGTTGAAGAATGTGCTAGAAATCTATTGTTGGTCACTGGCAGCCAGATCCAGGATTGTGAAGACAATATACTTTGCACCACTACTTACCCTTCCTCTGATCATGAGATATATTCATTTTAGGTAACTAGTTCACATGTATCTCTGCTAAGATTTCTGGTTAACTTACTCTCTTCATATGTTCCTAAATAAGCTTTTGCCTTTTTTTCTCTTTTATTTCTTATGTCATATTTTTATACTTTCTGCCATAGGAAATGAAGGTATTAGAAATAGCTTATTTTAAAAACTAATTGCATAAAAACTAAACTCTGAAGAGTTTGTAGGAAACTAATAAATATCTTATTACCTATTAATACTTCCAAACGTGCCTGACACTGAATAGAATAGATAGGTTAATATATGTAGTCTTCAAAGAATTAACATTTTTTACCCACACACATACATACACACATACACAGGCATACACACACACGCACTTTAGTTGATCAATGTTGAACTGACATTTCCACTAAGAATATCTCAAGGGTGACTCAAATTCAACATGTTCAAAACAGAATTTATTATTTTCTTTCCTGCCCCTCTTCTAGTTCTTTCATTCTCAATGAACGGTATAACCATTAATCTAATGATACTTGTCAGAAACCTGACCCCCATATACAATTTGAAATTAATTTCTATCAGTGTTACTTCTAATATATTTCTCTAATACATCTATTTATCTTCCTTTTACCTCTAGCAAACTAGTCCAAGACACCATTCTGTTTCACTCAGAGAAATGTCTCAACTGGTCTTTTAATATTCATTCTTGTCCCTTTCAATTTGTTCCTTTTATTTCAGCTAGACATTTCCTTTTGAAATGCATATCTGGTGATATCAAATTTCGATTAAAATAGTTCTCAATGGATTCACATTGTTTTTGAGGTAAACACCAAAACCTTTAGCAAGACCTACAAGGCTCTCTGTGGCCAGGCTTTGATCTACGTCTCTAAGCCTCATTAGCAACATAATTCCAAGCCATGCCTTTATTTCAGTTCTTTTCCATCTCCAAACGGGCCACAAGGCCTTTGCACATGTTCTTTTGTAGGGAATACTCCTTAGCACTCCTCCCAGATAATCTTCAAATCTTAGTTCTACTTTTACTCCTTCAGCATGCTTTACCTAACCTCTTATTATACATTTTCACAGAAAACTCTTTGTAGCACATATCACAGTTGTAATTTGTGTATACTTTAAAATCATTATCTAGTTAATATCGGACTCCCAAATTAAACTGTAAGGTCCACGAAGATGATAATTTTGCCTATTTTTGTTCATTATTGTATTCTTTGCATTTCACATAATGCCTGACACATAGTAGGCTATAATTAAATATTTGTTGAATAAATGAAAACTTCCTTTCCCTCCCTCACTCTCTCTCTTTCTTTCTTTCTTTCTTTCTTTCTTTCCTTCTTTCTTTCTTTCTTTCTTTCTTTCTTTCTTTCTTTCTTTCTTTCTTTCTTTCTTTC
>NW_012109430.1:114617-180615 GCF_000951045.1 Mandrillus leucophaeus | reverse complement strand
TTCTTTCTTTCTTTCTTTCTTTCTTTCTTTCTTTCTTTCTTTCTTTCTTTCTTTCTTTCTTTCTTTCTTTCTCATCCTTTCATTCTTGCTCTTTTTTGGGATATGGTCATAAATGATAAATAACTTGGTTTTATTTACATGAATCAAGAAAAGACCAATACATAAATTAAAAAGTATTTGAATTTTCAGTGAATAAAATGATAATAATTACACTAGGCACTATAGTAGCAATGTTTAATTTTGATGTATATTTACTTAGTATTTATATTCCAAAATATATCTTAGCTTTATCAAAAAGGAATGTAAGGACATTATAAACTCTAACTTGGCAGCATTTAAAAAACATTCAAGATATTCCAGTTATTTTGTTTAAGTACAGTAAGCACACCAAACTAGAAATGATCCCTCCCTTGTTCTTTGTTTCATGATATGACTAATTACTTTCTATTTTCCAATGAGATTTTTCTGTATTTTATTTTAGAAAACCATCTTGATTTAATAAACAATTTGTTTATAGATGTATGTATCTATGCCTTAGCTTTCTTCTTGAGAACTATAGGTAGCATAATGTAGTATGCTTGGAAATGGTAATAGTGTTATTAATATTTTGTGTGCTTCCTTGTGGAACCACACTTATATGTGACAAGGCAAATCTTTTATGCCTCAACCCACATTTTTATTTGTGAATATTTTATTCTTTCATTTGTAAAAACCTGGTTCACCTTCAACTGGATAATAGCTTTCTGAATCAGACTATAGAATGTGCTAGATTCCCAGAAGGCAAATTTGTGAGTTTTAGATAAATGTCATGTATTTTTGTTTAATTATCTCAAAATATATAATACAGTGGGGGTGAATGACAGCTGTGTGAGGATGTATAGATTTAAGAATCCTCTTACTGGTTTTTGGCAGAGCCTGCTGTAGTTCCAGTCTCTTTGTTTACCATGTGCAAAGGACTGGATCAACTTTCAAACACTTTATTTTGGTTTAATAGGGGAATCATTAGTAGATGAGTTTAACAGATCCAAATGCTAGACACTCAGTGGTTTATTTTTCAGGATTAAAATAATGTCTGTTTCTAACCTTCAGGAGTTTAAAGCAAATTTGCATACAGCTGTATTCAGTTAAGTGCCTTTCAGACTTCTTGTTACATTAAGAATGTACAAGTATTAAGAGTGCTTGTAATACAATTGACTTTAGGCTGAATTTTGCATTAATGGCCCCTTTTGTTATTTAGCTGGCATTAAAGGCTTAAGTACAAGAAAACCAACATACAAAGTGTACCATTTTTATTTTAATTTAATCTACTAAAAAATTTAGTGGTGAAAACATCCGTTATGCCATTTGAGATCATTTTTTTTGCCAAAGCTCTTTGTAGCAAAAGGCAAATATTAAAAGAATCTCAAAACACACAGTTACTTCAAGATTTCTGGGCAAATGGATAAAGACTGCAGTGATACAAATTTTAACCACAATGGCCAGGGGACAGAAAGCTGATGGAGTTTGGGCCTCTCTTAGGATGCTGTCAGGAAAAAGGCCATTACCATCGGCAAACAGGGAAAAGGGTTGTGAGTAGGATGCTAACAAGTGCAGGGATGTACAGCAAAGATGTTGCAGCCGTTGCCAGAACAGGAAGTGCTTTCAACTAATCTCTAAGGGAATTCCTTCTGGCAACCTTTATTTAACAAATGCCTTTAAATTATGCTATTTATGTGATATCTACTAGCTTATTCATATCTTTAATAGGAATTATCCAATGTCTAATAAAATCACTACTTCTCTAGAAATGATAGGATATAACAGATAAATAAATCTTATGATTAATTTTAACATCATAATTCTAAACTATGCTAGCCTGCATTTAATTATATTAATCAAATATCAGGTTATTACTATGCATAAGGCATCAGATCAGCATTTTTCTTTTCTTAGTATATGAGAAATGTAATGAATATGATTGATGACCTAGGAACTTGTAGTACCTCTTATAGTCTCCACCCTGTATATTAATTCTCACTGAATATCAGTTCAGATAAGAATGTAGAAAGTTAAGGAGACTACACTGAATTATTTGATTGTCTATGGAAATATATACCTTTACGTTTGAAACTTTTTCACTTTTTATTTTGTTCTTTTTCTTATAAGTAAAGTACTAAGAAAAGTTTTGTTAATTGAGGGATCTGGATAGTTGAATCCCAAATTACTGAGGGTTTGTCACAAACTTATTCTCTCCATATATCTTTGGTTATTATTTTAAAAGAGTTCTGCTTGAAACTAATCTATGTGACATAATATGAGAAGTGGCTTTTCAATGAAAGATGAAAAAGACAGATGGGTAGAGACCAAGGTTTGGAATTGTATCTTTTGACTGTGATAGGTGTATTATTGAACTACTAATTACACTAAAGTCCACAGAGAAAGCCGGGCATGGTGGCTTATATCTGTAATCCTAGCACTTTGGGAAGCCGAGGGGGGAGTGGATCACCTGAGGTCAGGAGTTCGAGACCAGCCTGGCCAACATGGTAAAACCTTGACTCTACTAAAAATACAAAAATTAGCCAGGTGTGGTAGCACATGCCTGTTATCCCAGCTACTCAGGAGGCTGAGGCACAAGAATCACTTGAACCTGGGAGGCAGAGGTTGCAGTGAACTGAGATCGCACCATTGCATTCCAACCTGGGCAATAAGAACGAAACTCTATCTAAAAAAAAAAAAAAAAGTCCACAGAGAGGTGAAAGAAGTGTCTGGAGAGTATGGCCAAAGAAAACATCTGGTAGAACAAGCAAACATTAGCAAGAACCTCCTAATGGGTGAGTGGATTATAACAACTTGAGTAGCTGGTTGTACTCAGAGATCCTTGTGCTAAGTGTGGAATACACTGTTATCTTGGAAAATATTTTCCAGGAGTTGGTCATCATCATGTAACCCAAAGAAAAAGGCAGTGACTTCTTCTCCATATTGAGACATAAAATCAGGGCTGGATCTGACAGACAAAGCAGAAAACAAAATCTAGGGTTGTGAATTTACAAGACTACAGAGGATGAGCAGAAAATGCATATGAGTGAAATTGGCCAGTTAAGACTGTGATAAACTGGAGAGCTCATGCCTTGTGTACTTGGTGAAATGGTTGTTTATTGTCTTCACATAGAAACACAGGCCCACTGTGGCCAAATCTCACAATTTAAAAATAATAATTAACATACACCAGAAAAAAAAAGAACCACACCAGAATAGGCAAAGAATAATGACCTGGAGATCTACAAGTCTTCTATCTTTATGCTATATTCATAGCGTGACTTGCAAGAGTTTGCTTACGTCTCATCTTCCATTGTGCTACTCCTTCATAAGTCTACACTAGTTGCACTGGTCTCTTTTGTTTCTTATATGGAGATGGGGTCTTGTGATGTTGTATGAGCTGGTCTCAAACTTCTGGGATTAAGGACTCTTCCTTCCTCAGCCTCCCAAGTAGCTGGGGCTACAGGTGAGCACCACTGTGTCCAGCTGCACTAGCCTTTTAAAAAGTTTATCAGATAATTCTTTTTCAGGAGCATTTTTTTTTGGACAGAGTTTCACTCTTGTCACCCAGGCTGGAGTGCAATGGCGCAATCCCAGCTCACTGCAACCTCTGCCTCCTAGGTTCAAGTGATTCTCTAGGCTTACCTCCTATGTAGCTGGGATTACAGGCATGTGTCACCCTGCGCAGCTAATTTTGTATTTTTAGTAGAGATGGGGTCTAACCATGTTGGCCAGGTTGGTCTTGAACCCCTGACCTCAGGTGATCCACCTGCCTCAGTCTGCCAAAGTGCTGGGATTATAGGTGTGAGCTACTGTGCCCAGCTAGGAGCATTCTTTAATCATTCTCTTTGCACAATTATTTCTTCTTCCTTCTCCCTTCTCCCTCCTCCTCCTCCGCCACCGCCGCCGCCTCCTCCTCCTCCTCCTCCTCCTCCTCCTTCTTCTTCTTCTTCTTCTTCTTCTTCTTCTTCTTCTTCTTCTTCTTCTTCTTCTTCTTCTTCTTCTTCTTCTTCTTCTTCTTTCCTCCTCCTCCTCCTCCTCTTCCTCTTCTTTTTTTTCTTCTTCTTCTTCTTCTTCTTCTTCTTCTTCTTCTTTCCTCCTCCTCCTCCTCCTCCTCTTCCTCTTCCTCTTCCTCTTCTTCTTCTTCTTTTTGAGACAGGATCTCATGCTATCACCTAGGCTGGAGTGCAATGGTGCTAACATGGCTCACTGCAACCTCAAATGCCTGAACGCACATGATCCTCCTGCCTCAGCTTCCCAAGTAGCTGGAACTATAGGCTTGGGCCACTGTGCTCAGCTATTTTTTAAATTTTTTGTAGGGATGGGCATCTCACTTTGTTGCCTAGGGTGGTCTCGAACTCTTGGACTCAGGGGATCCTCCCTCCTTAGGCTTCCAAAGTGCTGGGATTACAGGCATGAGCCACCATACCTGACATGATTTGATTATCTCTTATTCATCCCTGAGATCTCAGCAAAAATGTAACCTCTCAGGAGAGTTGTTCTTTCTTGCAACCCCCCAAGTTTAGATAGGAATTCTTCTTATAGGACTTTGCACATTTTGTCATCTTACCTATCTATTTGGTAGTTGTGTATGTGGCTTTCTTTTGGTGCGTAATGGTAGGAGTCAAATTCTTTGTTTAATGTCTAGTTTATTACTGGACTACAAGCATCACAGGTTTTGGGACTTATCCGGTTTTTAAAATGTTGTTTCTCCATAACCTAACACAGTGCCTATGCAGATCCTCAGAATATATTTACTTAATCAATCAATGTACTAACCCCTGGCACAGCAGAACTAATATATTTTGGGGGAAAGGGCACGTAAGATCTCTCCATGGTCCTGAAAACTATTTGTGAAAACGCACGGCTGCTTGATTGAAACATTTTAGGTAAGCGACTGGTAACAATTGGCCAGAGAGTGGGGAAAGTTGAGAGAAGAAATGGGAACTAATAAAATAAACTAATATTTACTGACACTTTTCTACATGTGTATGTCTTTTCTTTACATAAAGAGGGGACTTCAGCTGGGCATGGTGACTCACGCTTGTAATTCCAGCACTTTGGGAGGCAGAGGTGGGCGGATCACCTGAGCTTAGGAGTTTGAGCCTGGCTATCATGGAGAAACCCCTTTTCTACTAAAAATGCAAAAAATCAGCTGAGTGTGGTGGCATGCACCTGTAATCCCAGCTACTCAGAAAGCTGAGGCAGGAGAATTGCTTAAACCTGGGAGACAGAGGTTGCAGTGGGCCGAGATCACACCATCGCACTCCAGCTTAGGCAACAACAGTAAAACTCCCTGAAAAAAAAAGAGGAGATTTCAAAAAGTTTGTGGAAAAAGTGGAATTAAAAACTAAACTAAAAATATGGACCAGGTGTGGTGGCTCACGCTTGTAATCCCAGCACTTTGGGAGGCCAAGGTAAGTACATCACTTGAGGCCAGGAGTTCAAGACCAGCCTGCCAACATGGCAAAACCCTGTTATATACCAAAAATACAAAAATTTGCCAGGCATGGTGGCAAAGATCTGTAATCCCAGCTACTTGTGTGACTGAGGCACTAGAATCACTTGAAGCTGTGAGGCAGAGATTGTAGTAAGCTTAGATTGCGCCACTGCACTCCAGCCTGTGTGACAGAGTGAGACTGAAAAAAAAAAAAAAAGAAAGAAAGAAAAAAGAAAAAGAAAAAGAAGAAAATCCCTAAAAATATAAACCTCATTTCTCAATATAATCTCTATCCAAGGAATTGTTGGTAAGCAATGATATCAGCTATTTAGTTCATCCTTAAAGAACTGAGGGTCCTGGGAACTGAAACATATATTATTAACTAAGGAAAAATAGGTACCCTCTACAGATTTTTTAAAGTTAGGAAGCAAAAGGAAATTAAAAGGAGCTAAATTAGGACTACAAGGTGAATTCCTAAAATTGTCCTTGTTTGATGAGAGAAGTGAGCAGGAGCATTGTCATGTTGGACAAGGACTCTCTGGTGAAGTTTTCCTGGGCATTTTTCTGCTAAAGCTTTGGCTAACTTTCTCAAGACACTCTCATGGTAAACTTTCTCAAAAAACTCTCACAATATTGTTCTTTCCCTGCCTAGAAAGTCAGCAAGCAAAATGCCTTGAGCATTCTAAAAAAAAAATCATTGTTGGGGGAGGTTCCAAGATGACTGAATAAGAACAGCTTCAGTCTACAGCTCCCAGCATGAGCCACACAGAAGACTGGTGATTTCTGTATTTCCTACTGAGGTACTAGGTTCATCTCACTGGGGCTTGTCAGACAGTGGGTGCAGCCCATGCAGCATAAACCGAAGGAGGGCGGGGCATCGCCTCACCTCGGTAGTGCAAGGGGTTGGGGAATTCCCTTTCCTAGAAAGGGAAGCCATGACAGATGGTACCTGGAAAATCGGGACACTACCTCTCTAATACTGCATTTTCCAATGGTCTTAGCAAAGGGCATACCAGGAGAATATATCCCATGCCTGGCTTAGAGGGTTCCATGCCTAGGGAGCCTTGCTCACTGCTAGCATAGCAGTCTGAGATAGAGCTGCAAGGCAGCAGTGAGGCTGGGGAAGAGGGGTCTGCCATTGCAGAGGCTTGAGAAAGTAAACAACTTGGCCAGGAATCTCGAACTGGGTGGAGCCCACCATAGCTCAAGGAGGCCTGCCTGCCTTTTTAGACTCCACCTCTGGGGACAAGGCATAGCTGAACAAAAGGCAGCAGAAATTTCTGCAGACTTAAACATTCCTGTGGGACAGCTTTGAAGAGAGTAGTGGTTCTCCCAGCACAGAGTCTGAGATCTGAGAATGGACAGACTGCCTTCTCAAGTGGGTCCCTGACCCCCGAGTAGCCTAACTGGGAGATACCTCCCAGTAGGGGCCAACTGACACCTCATACAGCCGGGTGCCCCTTGCGACGAAGCTTCCAGAGGAACGATCAGGCAGCAACATTTGCTGTTCTGCAATATTTGCTGTTCTGCAACCTCTGCTGCTGATACCCAGGCAAACAGGGTCTGGAGTGGACCTCCAGCAAACTCCAACAGACCTTCAGCTGAGGGTCCAGACTGTTAGAAGGAAAACTAACAAACAGAAAGGACATTCACACCAAAACCCCATCTGTACGTCACCATCATCAAAGACGAAAGGCAGATAAAACCACAAAGATGGGGAGAAACCAGAGCAGAAAAGCTGAAAATTCTAAAAATCAGATCACCTCTCCTCCTCCAAAGAAACGCAGCTCCTTGCCAGCAACGGAACAAAGCTGGATGGAGAATGACTTTGACAAGTTGAGAGAAGAAGGCTTCAGACGATTGGTAATAACAAACTAGTCCAAGCTAAAGGAGAATGTTTGAACCCATCACAAAGAAGCTAAAAACCTCGAAAAAAGATTAGATGAAAGGCTAACTAGAATAAACAGTGTAGAGAAGACCTTAAATGTCCTGATAGAGCTGAAAACCATGGCATGAGAACTATGTGATGCATGCACAAGCTTCAGTAGCTGATTTGATCAACTGGAGGAAAGGGTATCAGTGATTGAAGACCAAATGAATGAAATGAAGTGAGAAGAGAAGTCTAGAGAAAAAAGAGTAAAAAGAAACAAAGCCTCCAAGAAATATGGGACTATGTGAAAAGACCAAATCTACCTCTGATTGGTGTACCTGAGAGTGACGGGGAGAATGGAACCAAGTTGGAAAACACTCTTCAGGACATTATCCAGGAGAAATTCCCCAACCTAGCAAGGCAGGCCAACATTCAAATTCAGGAAATACAGAGAGTGCCACAAAGATACTCCTCAAGAAGAGCAACTCCAAGACACATAATTGTCAGATTCACCAAAGTTGAAATGAAGGAAAAAATGTTAAGGGCAGGCAGAGAGAAAGGTCAGGTTACCCACAAAGGGAAGCCCATCAGACTAACAGTGGATCTCTCAGCAGAAACTCTATAAGCCAGAAGAGAGTGAGGGCCAATATTCAACATTCTTAAAGAAAATAAATTTTAAACCCAGAATTTCATGTCCAGCCAAACTAAGTTTCATAAGTGAAGGAGAAATAAAATCCTTCACAGACAAGCAAATGTTGAGAGATTTTGTCACCACCAGGCCTGCCTTACAAGAGCTCCTGAAGGAAGCACTAAACATGGAAAGGAACAACCAGTACCAGACACTGCAAAAATATGCCAAATTGTAAAGACCATCAATGGTAGGAAGAAACTGCATCGACTAACAAGCAAAATAACCAGCTAACACCATAATGACAGGATCAAATTCACACATAACAATATTAACCTTAAATGTAAATGGGCTAAATGCTCCATTTAAATGACACAGACTGGCAAATTGGATAAAGAGTCAAGACTCTCGGTGTGCTGTATTCAGGAGACCCATCTTACATGCAAAGACACACATAGGCTCAAAATAAAGGGATGGAGGAAGATCTACCAAGTAGACGGAAAACAAATACCCATGATGAACATCAAGGCAAAAATCCTCAATAAAATATTGGCAAACTGCATCCAGCAGCACATCAAAAAGCTTATCCACCATGATCAAGAGGGCTTCATCCCTGGGATGCAAGGCTGGTGCAACATACGCAAATCAATAAACGTGATCCATCATATAAACAGTACAAAAGACAAAATCCACATGATTATCTCAATAGATGCAGAAAAGGCCTTCGACAAAATGCAACAGCCCTTCATGCTAAAAACTCTGAATAAATTCGGTATTGATGGAATGTATCTGAAAATAATAAGAGCTATTTATGACAAACCCACAGCCAATATCATCTGAATGGACAAAAACTGGAAGCATTCCCTTTGAAAACTGGCACAAAACAGGGATGTCCTCTCTCACCACTCCTATTCAACAGAGTGTTGGAAGTTCTGGCCAGGGCAATCAGGCAGGAGAAAGAAATAAAGGTTATTTGATTAGGAAAATAAGAAGTCAAATTGTCCCTGTTTGCAGAAGACATGATTGTATATTTAGAAAACTCCATCATCTCAGTCCTAAATCTCCTTAAGCTGATAAACAAATTCGACAAAGTCTCAGGATGCAAAATCAACATGCAAAAAAAAAAAAAAAATCACAAGCATTCCTATACATCAATAACAGACAGAGAGCCAAATCATGAGTGAACTCCCATTCACAATTGCTTCAAAGTGAATAAAATACCTAGGAATCCAACTTACAAGGGATGTGAAGGACCTCTTCAAGGAGAACTACAAACCACTGCTCAGTGAAATAAAAGAGGACACAAACAAATGGAAGAACATTCCATGAGCATGGATAGGAAGAATCAATATTGTGAAAATGGCCATACTGCTCAAGGTAATTTATAGATTCAATGCCATCCCCATCAGGCTACCAATGATTTTCTTCACAGAATTGGAAAAAAACTACTTTAAACTTCGTGTGGAACCAAAAAAGATTCCACATTGCCAAGACAATCCTAAGCCAAAACAACAAAGCTGGAGGCATCATGCTACCTGACTTGAAACTATACTACAAGGCTACAGTAACCAAAACAGCATGGTACTGGTACCAAAGCAGAGATACAGATACAATGGAATAGAACAGAGCCCTCAGAAATAATACCACACATCTACAGCCATCTGATTTTTGACAAACCTGACAAAAACAAGAAATGGGAAAAGGATTCCCTATTTAATAAATGGTGCTGGGAAAACTGGCTAGCCATATGTAGGAGGCTGAAACTGGATCCCTTCCTTACACCTTATACAAAAATTAATTCAAGATGGATTAAAGACTTAAATGTTAGACCTGAAACCATAAAACCCTAGAAGAAAACCTAGGCAATACCACAGGTATAGGCATGGGCAAGGACTTAAGGTCTATAACACCAAAAGCAGTGGCAACAAAAGCCAAAAGTGATAAATGGGATCTAATTAAACAAAAGAGTTTCTGTACAGCAAAAGAAACTACCATCAGAGTGAACAGACAACCTACAGAATGGGAGAAAATTTTTGCAATCTACCCATCTGACAAAGGGCTAATATCTAGATTCTACAAAGAACTTAAACAAATTTACAAGAAAAAAACAAACAACCCCATCAAAAAGTGGGGCAAAGGAGATGAACAGACCCTTCTCAGAAGAAAGCCATCAAAGAAATGCAAAATGAAACCACAATGAGATAGCATCTCACACCAGTTAGAATGGCGTTCATTAACAAGTCAGGAAACAACTGGTGCTGGAGAGGATGTGGAGAAATAGGAACAATTTTACACTGTTGGTGGGAGTGTAAACTAGTTCAAGCATTGTGGAAGACAGTGTGGTAGTTCCTCAAGGATCTAGAACTAGAAATACCATTTGACCCAACCATTCCATTACTGGGTATATATCCAAAGGATTATAAATCATGCTGCTATAAAGACACATACACACGTATGTGTATTGCTGCACTCTTCACAATAGCAAAGACTTGGAACCAACCCAAATGTCCATCAGTAATAGAAAAAACAGTATGGTGATTCCTCAAGGATCTAGAACTAGAAGTACCATATGACCCAGCCATCCCATTACTGGGTATATGCCCAAAGGATTATAAATCATTCTACTATAAAGATACTTGCACACATATGTTTATTGCAGCACTATTCACAATAGCAAAGACTTGAAACCAACCCAAATGTCCATCAGTGACAGACTGGATTAAGAAAATGTGGCACATATACACCATGGAATACTATGCAGCCATAAAAAAGGATGAGTTCATGTCCTTTGTAGGGACATGAATGAAGCTGGAAACCACCATTCTGAGAAAACTATCGCAAGTACAGAAAACCAAACACCACATGTTCTCAGTCATAGGTGGGAATTGAACAATATAAGCACTTGGATACAGGAAGGGGAACATCACACACTGGGGCCTGTCATGGGGTGGGGGTAGGGGGGAGGGATAGCATTAGGAGATATACCTAATGTATACATATGTAACAAACCTGCACATTGTACACATGTACCCTAGAACTTAAAGTATATGATAATAAAAATTTCATTGCCATGACCTTTGCTCTTAACTGGTCTACTTTTGCTTTGATGAGACCATTTCTATCTCTTAGTAGCCATTGCTTTGACTGTACTTTGCTTTCAGGATTGTACTAGTAAAGCCATGTTTTATTTCCTGTTACAATTCTTCAAAGACATGCCTCAGAACCTTGATCCCACTTGTTCACAGTTTTCATGGCACTTTGTCTGTAGCTGATTTGGGTGCAAAGACTTTGGCACCCATTTAACGGAAAGTTTCTCAACTTTAATTTTTCAATCAGAATTGTGCAAGCCAAACCAGTTGAGATGTGTGTGGTGTTGGCTATTGTTGGTGCTGTTAATCATCAGTCCTCTTTAATTAGGGTGTGAACAAGATGAACTTTTTCCTCAGTAATTGATGTGGATGATCTGCCACTGCAGACTTCATCTTTGACATTTTCTTTTTCCTTCTTAAAATGAGCTATTCATTTCTAAACTGCTGATTTCTCTGGCACATTGACCCCATAAACTTTTCATAATGGACTGATGATTTCACTGTTCTTTCGTCCAAGCTTCACCATAAATTTCGTGTTTGTTCTTCCTTCAATTTTAGTAGAAATTATGCTGCTCTGATAGGGGCTGTTTTCAAACCAATGTCTTATCCTTCTCAGATCCTGTTTAAACATATTTTAACAAGTTAGTATGAGGTTTTGTTTTTGGTGTAAAAATTTTTGAAATCCATGCATAGTTTTTTTATAATATGCATTTCCATGAACTTTTTGAAATCCCCTTGTGTAATATATTTAATTCTTGCAAAAACTCTGTGAGGTAGACATTATTATCCCTCATTTTGTAACTAAAAAATCCCAACATTCAGGGAGATTTAATAGTTTTCTGGAAGTTCAAATGCTCAGAAGTGTCTAAGATGAAATTAAAACGACAATTTGTTGGACTCTAAAATATATTTTATTTACATAAGGTGCTTGGTCCTGAGGGTTGGCTAGAGCTTCTTAAATTCTTCTTGCCTAAAAGGAGGATAGTTTTGTAAACTCATATGAGAGGTTAAACCTGTAGGTATGGCAAGTGGGCCCAGTTCAGCTTCAGAAAGAAAAAGGCAGCAAATTCTATGAATCTATATTTGTATATAGCAAACAATTGACTACACTTGTTTTTCCAGGGTGAGTTTTTAAAGACAATAGATTGTAGTAAGTATATTGCAATATCATTAGTTACTGAATGGACCGTCTTTATCTTTGGAAGCCGCATTTTGACAAAGTTTAATCCTGAGAAGGAAAGATAATATGCAATTTTATGATTGTAGGTTTTTCATTAGGTTGATGAGCACCTAGTACTGCTTAAGAGGTGCACCCTAATGATCTAAATTATCTTAATTACTCCCCCAAATGCCTTCTTTCTGGAACTAGTGAAGTATTTCTTGTGAGGGCTACCCACAATACTGTGTGTTTATTTGCACTTGCGATCTTTGAAAGGAATGAGTTGGTTAGCTACCCATAAGGGACTCCTTAGGTATATTTATGAATAGATGTAGGGATGGGGTCTTTGATGAATGAATTTAGGTGCAAGACCAGTAAATACATTTCAGAGAGGGAGGAGAGGGAGAAACCATAATTATGGCCCAAAGTTTAAGCTCAAGATGGGGTCCAGGGGCTGACCCATATGTACTGGGGGAGACCCTAATGTCCTGCCCACAAATCTCAGTCAGGGAATGAGTAGAAGCAAGATATAGGTGCTTAAGCCTAATGCTCAGTGCATGCAGCATCATTCCTTCTGGATTGTTCAGATTTTACAGGTAAAAATATCTACTGGCCACTTCCTGATGTATTATGTTCCCCTTTCAAGACTGCCACCTCATTTCCACTTCACTCCCTTCCTGCTGCATTTTATACACAGCATAAGAATGAAAACTGATTTGTCTTGGGCTCCAATAATGAAGTAATATAAACTTCCCTCATTTATTACAAAGTGAAACTGTTCAGATCCAGTTTTGAGAATCTTTTAAATTGTTCTTATTTATCACTTATGTTTTAGAGTACACATACAATATAGGTTTCCAAGGATCAATTAAAACAGCAAACAAACCTGCTGGTATATTTAAGTTTTCCAAAAGTGAGTTTCCCTGTGTCTCTTTATGCACTTACTTAATTCTGCAGTTTTTACTTAATTTATTTCCTGTGAAAAATCATATCTATATAAGCATTGTAGATAGGAAATTGTGGTCTGGAAGTCAGTATTTTCACAAGTAGCTATTAATTTCACAACATAGAAGGTGAAGAATATAGTGTAACATATAAGTCACTTTCTGTTTATTTCTTTGTGAATTCAGAAATATGATATATATTTAAACAGATTGTTTTGTAAGTATACTGTTTGACTAGAGAAAATGAGTTGTGATTTCAAAAGCTACCATTCTAAAGAGGGCATGTGTTCACAAACATGAGCAAGAGTGAATGCTAAGGTAACATAACAATGGCCATTAGACGTAATGGCATTAGAACAACAACTAATGTTAGTTCTAGCAAAATAAAATTTGTCATCCTGTGATTTAGACTTGCTATAAATAGAAACTGTTTATAAGGTGTTATTTAGTAGTTTCCATTATGCAGCTGTCTATTTAAATCATTTAATTTTGGCATCTAATCCAACTTCCAGTCTCCATCAGAGACAAATAAGAAACCATATGTGAAGGCATCTGTGGAAATCTTCCTTTTATTTATGACAACATTAAAGTAAGACTCTGATGTCAGTTACTTAACAGTAATAGACATTCCTTTGCACCTATAGTGCTGGGTTACTTGGGCATATCCCTCAGTGGTATCTTATACCTACTGCTGTTTGCTTCATTATATACAGATGCACAGCAGTGGAGATAGTAATAGTCTTTCTTAATTAAATAAAGCTAAATGTTAATTAGTCCAAAAATGATTTATTTTCAGTGCATGAAACTTTTCATAGTGGGCCTCTTGCTTTTAAAGAACAGATTGTATTCTCATTTACAACTTTACATTGTCCTTCTTTATTTTGGGTTTGTATTTGGAGTCTTGTGGTGGGATCTAATCGTCATAGAGAAATTATAGGTCTACAGATGTTTTCAAGATGTTCCTCTGTCAGTAGCAGATTATCCCCTGTAGCAAAATCTCATTAAAGTGCAATTTACAGAGCTCTGCTGATGTTGCCATCAACCAAAATTAAAGGCATTAATTTTTCAAAGTTCACAGAAGTCCTTACATAAATGATGTAGCAGTTTGCAAGAACAATTTACAGAAGTGTTATTTGCAGAATTAACCTACATTAACAGAACAAATGTTGTAAGGGTGGAAGAAAGGGCTGGGCAGTGAAATTGCAGCTGTTCCCATTTTATATTAGGTGCTTGATGTAAGAAGTGTTGAAATGTAACAATGACTGCTTGCAGGGTGAAAAGTTGAGAAGGGAAAACAAAAATTTGAACGACCTTGCTAAAGAGTTAAGCTTACAATAGAGTGATCACCAGTTGGGGACACCCAGCGAGACCTTAAATTCTGCTTTGAAACATCTGTAGTCAATATCTTTTAAAATATTCTCATTTAGAGAATGAGTTTATGTAGCTCATGTTGTGAGTATTTCTCTTCGATAAATTGCCAAATGTTGGAGAATTTATTATCTGTACCTCAACTGATTGTAGTTACATATATAGTGATGTTTGTGGCCCAAGACAGTAAAATGTGACTTTCTCCTAGTAGAAGAGGTATGCCTTTTTTCCCCGCATTATTTTACATTTCTGTGTGTATCTGCTTTCCTCCAGTGAAATCTTGACTACTGAATTTAAAACATTATAGCTGAAATTTTAAAAAGATTAGAAATTTCTGAAATTAAAAACAGAAAAGGTTTTCCTTTTGAAGTGATAACAATAATGCTACCACATTTGTTTCAGAACAGGGGGTACAGTTCTTAAAACTCATTAATCTTTACCAGTTTTTTTTTTATTTCATTACATTAGTATTTCAGCCTGGATTTGAATCTCATTGCATAAATGAGAGGGCTCATCAATCACACCTGGTCGCAGCCACTCTTTTTCTGAAAGGCTTGTGCTTTCTCAAAATCCCAGGGATGGTCTTTATTCCAGGAAGTCTAGGTGATGCTTGGTGGTTAGAGTGAACTGTTGGGATATCGTGTCTTTGCAAGGTTGGTCTTGACAGTTCATGTCAATGGGAAGCACAAGCTGTTTATGTTTAGGAGCCAGCCGTTGAATGTGAAATTGTGTTCCTAGTTAACAGGTGTGCATGCATGTTATACAATGATCCCACAAATGCTGTTACAGCCATACGAATTCTTGTGGTTTAAATCGTTTCATGTGTGCCAGGCTCCATTTGCTTTGTCTAAACTTTGGGTGCATACCAGGTTTGATTACATAGCTTTTTTTTTTTTTTTTTTCCCGTCCTCTCTGAATCTCACTAAGTTCGCTGGCCTTTGTCAGAAAATTCACCTCTGAGTAAGACACCATGGTAAATATATTTTTTAGTAATCTTAAAATAATTTCAAAAACAACACAAATACAAAGCTAAAAAAGTTAAAGATATGAAAAATTAGACCACTGGGGGAAATTTGAAAAGAAAACATTTGCTTTTGGTGAGTATAAAATTAAGGATTTTGCTAATAAACTCTGTTGTTGGGAAAGTTTCCTATCTGAAGATGACAATTTCTCAAGGGACCAGGTGGAATACATGTCCATTGGCCTTTCTTTTGAGATTTTCTAAAAGAATATCAATTATGTTCCAGAATGATGGGGCCATCTGTTAACCAGGGCTGATTTCAAATCACCAAATATTGGTAGAAGCATTAAGTCTTGCTAATTTGCATAGTATCATTATCTCTAATACAAAAAAAAAATACATTTGGGAAAAAAATGAGTGTTCTCTGGTCTATTCAAGTATAAAGATATCCACTTGGGTGCAGTGTAAACCCTATAATATTTACAATGTGTATGGTCTATAAATATTACTTATATCTGCCTTGACATAGTAAAAGCAGCAATTGTTACTTTATTATCTCTTAGACAATAAATATGAGAAACTAACACAGATGGACTATACTATAAATTTGATTGGCAGTTCTAAGTCCTAGTCAAAAATATTCTTGAATTTTTTGTTAACTTTTTTCTTAATTAAGTGTTCCTTAAGTCATTTCAATAATCTACAAGTACATGACAGAATATTCCTTTTCATTATATAAGGCAAGTAATTTGCTCATTTAAATAAGATTTTGTATTTTACTTAAGGTGTGTAGCTTATGGAAATATTGTCTGAATCAAATTTTCATTTGTATTTAATAATAAATTTTCCTTACTCATACTAGACCTCTCATTAAAAAAACAATAGAAATATTAACAAATTTGATATAGTAAGTATATGCATATTTATATCTGTACATCTAATGTTTAATAATAATTATATAGTAGCAGTACAACCAAATTACAATTTCAGATATTAGTCATTTTATGAATAATTTGAGAATAATTGCATATAATCAAAATAATAATTTAGAAAACAATTTTTTAAAGTACTAATTAGCTAAGACACCATTGAAAAATGACTACACTTTTACTGAGCAATATGAAATTTTATATTCACAATAGTATTCCACACCAATTTTAGCCCTTGTTCTTTCATTCATAAGTGGAGAAAAAAATGTTTTGGTTGGTCAAAATTGAATTCCACATCAAATAACAGACCCTGGAGATTATTTTTAAACAAGGTCTTGAGAATTCATCCTAGATTTTACTTACAATTCTTAGAGTTGAAATAATTTGGAAAAGTATTAATCCTTGCAACTAGTGCAGTGTGACCCACAGACTTTCCTCACATGGATGGATTGCAGAACTCAGCAGCCTCCCTCCCAGTCTGACCTGCCAATACCCAACCTGATTCTTTCTTACCCTAAGAGTTAATCTTAAACCGATTTTTTTTTTCAGGCACTCAGGTTCTTACCAGCCGTCCTCCTCTCTATAGAAACTTCCTCTGCCCTGACTTTCTTCTTGAATACTTTAAGACAATAACAAAGGGAACTCAATATATATAGATCTTTTGCTAAATTTGGTCAGAATCAGTCCACAGTTTTGCAAATTACTATAGGAGAAATGGACATATGCATGTAAAACTATAAAATGAGCAGACTAAATCATGCATCTATTTAGACAGCTGGTTATTTTTCATAATTTCTGCATATGAAGCATTCACAGTGGGAAACACTATAGAGCAGTGGTTAAATGTTCAGACCCAAAGTCAGACAGATATGAGTGTGAATCCTCTCTCTGCCATAAACTAACCATATGACTTAGAGAAATGACTCATCTCTCCATGCCTCCGTTTTTTATTTGTAAAATGGGAGAGAAAGTAGTATCTGCTTCATAAGGTTGTTTCAAGAACTAAGAACAGTGTCTAACACATAGCAACCACTCAATAAGCAATGATTAAAATGAATTGCTATTACCTTCACTTTTTATTTTTTTGAAACGTATTCTCACTATGTTGCCCAGGCTAGAGTGTAGTGGTGTGATCACGGCTCACTGCAGCCTTGACCTCCTGGGTTCAAGTGATCCTCCTCCCACCTCAGCCTCCCAAGTACCTAGGACTACAAGTGCATACAACCATGTCTAGCTAATAATAATAATAAAAAAAATATATATATATTATATATATATTTGTTGGTGGTGAGGTCTCACTATTGTTTCCCAGGCTGGTCTCAAACTCCTGGGCTCAAGCAACTCTCCAACCTCTGCCTCCCAAAGTGTTGGGGTTAGAGGCATGAGTGTTTATGCCCAGCCAACTACTATCTTTAGAGATAGAAAGTGAAGACAAATAGGCAAGCTTTCCAGGTCATCGCTTGTAAAACCAAGGTGAAGACCTCAGAAGAGTAAGAAAAATAATGATTCTCCTTTGATTTTACAATGTTCTGTACTACTTTTTGAAAATGTCTAGTTAATTTGCTTTCAGAAAATTTTTGTAATATGCATTAAAGAGAACAGTACTATTTTTAAAAACATTTTTAATGTGCGTATGGAACCCAGAATACGGGTAAAACTGTTGTTCTCTACACAGAGAACTTCAAGAAAAGCTTCCTTGTAAACTCATATTCTGGAATGAATTCAACACATTGCCTGCCTCTTTAAGTTTGGTCAGAGTGTATAAAAGCTTGATAACAAAAATCCATCTAAATATTAAAAACCAGGAATGATAATTTTTAATAATATTGGGACATCTTCCAATTTACACCTCCGCCCAAAGTATTACTTTTTGGGTCTGAGAGTAATTTATTCATCTAAATCAGGATTATATTTTGGAGAATAAATAAATAATTATACTTTACATCAGCAAAATCAAATAAATGTTTGTGTCAGACAGTGCTAAAGATGGTTCAGCAAAGGTAATAAGGATCTTTTCCTTCAGGAGTGGAAAATTGATACGTATATAACTAAAGAGTAAACAAAATACAGGGAAGTTTATAAGAGAGGTGGAACAAAGTACTATCAGAGAGCAAGGAGGACTGAATTACTGTAGAAATTGGTGGCAAATGAGTTGGGCCTAGATGGGAACATCGAATTTCAACAGGAGGAAAATCAAGGTAGCAAGATCTAGAGTGAGCAGGCATAAAAGCACATGATTAGTTTTATGGGATTACAGATAATAACATTTAAAATTTATCATTATAAAATTATGAGTACATATGTGTAATATATTTTAAGGTATTTAGCACTAAAATGTATTTTTCCTTCCCCACTTTCTCATTTTATTTCATATATGTATGCAAAATAATCATACAGTCAATATCTTAAGTTGAAAAATTATTAACTAGGTAGTATTCATCAGTTTTTATACACATGCTATTTTATATGTGTAATTATATATATTTAAGAATTATATATATATAAGAATTATATATACATATAATTAAGAATTATTCTTAAAAAAGACCAACCATGTTTGTTGGCTGCATAAATGTCTTCTTTTGAGAAGAGTCTGTTCATATCTTTTGCCCACCTTTTGAAGGGGTTGTTTGTTTTTTTCTTGTAAATTTGTTTAAGTTCTTTGTAGATTCTGGATATTAGCCTTTTGTCAGATCGATAGATTGCAAAAATAACATAAAAAAAGCTCATGATTACTGGTTATTAAAGAGATGCAAATCAAAACTACGATGAGATATCTCATGCCAGTTAGAACGACAATCATTAAGAAGTCGGGAAAGAACAGATGCTGGAGAGGATTTGGAGACACAGGAACGCTTTTACACTGTTGGTGGGAGTATAAATTAGTTCATCCATTGCGGAAGACAGTGTGGCGATTCCTTAAGGATCTAGATCTAGAAATACCATTTGACCCAGCAATCCCATTACTAGGTATACAGCCAAAGGGTTATAAATCATTCTACTGTAAAGACACATGCACACGCATGTTTGTTGCGGCACTGCTCACAATAGCAAAGACGTGGAACCAACCCAAATGCCCATCAATGATAGACTGGATAAAGAAAATGTGGCACCTGTACACCATGGAATACTATGCAGCCATTAAAAAGATGAGTTCATGTCCTTTGCAGGGACATGGATGACACAGGAAACAATCATTCTCAGCAAACTAACACAGGAACAGAAAACCAAACACCGCATGTTCTCACTCATAAGTGGGAGTTGAACGATGAGAACACATGGATACAGGGAGGGGAACATCACACACTGGGGCCTGTTGGGGAGCAGGGTAGTAGGGAGGGATAGCATTAGGAGAAATACCTAATATAGATGATGGGTTGATGGGGGCAGCAAACCACCATGGCACATGTATACCTATGTAACAAACATGCATGTTCTACAAATGTACCCCAAAACTTAAAGTATAATTTAAAAAATATCAAAAGACCAACCATTTATAAAGGAGAAAAAGTCTTCATAGCACAACAAAAACTACAGTTTTATTGACATTAAGTTGTATACCTCGAGTAAGATTGCCTTACCTGTAACAATTCTTAGTCACCTGTGGAAGGGTTCTTGTCAAATTTGAATGGGCCTATCGATAAAGCTTCATGATCAAGAACATCAGTATGACTCTTCATTACCAAAGAGGAAGCATTTTCATCTTCAGATGTATTTGTGACAAAACTGGGTACTGTGACTACAGAAATAATTGAAAAAGCAGTAACACACCATTTTAAAAGAATAATGTATCTCCATCTCTTTGTATCTATTAATCTGTATTTTAAATAATATATATCTCTCCTAATATATATTTTCATATATATCTAATAAAATATATATGATGTGTATACATATATATTCTTTAAAATCCATATGTGTAGATGTGTATCAATAAGTTTCCATAGAATCAGGTGGTACCTGTGAGTGTAGTGTGTGCACACAGTTTATTCCAGCTTTTCCCCTCTCCCTCACTCCACATTGTTGCTCTCAATCACTCTTCTACCCAGTGATGGCTTCTGGGAGCTATGCCTTTATTTAACTGTGAAGAGTGGCCAGATAGAATGAACTGAAAGGATGTTACATGCTTCCTCCTTTTTGCAATTTCCTTTTCTTTTTCCCATTTCCATTATTTCTTCTTTGCTTTGCTTTACTCCTGTTGTTTTGCATTGGCCACCATATTTTTTTGGCAACTGAGTATTCAGTTTTGTATGTTTCCGTCTTCCCATCATTTCTACTTGTTTTAGTATTGAGTAAATTGATAGGAGGGTTAATGCATAACACAACAAATGAGGGAGTAAGCCTTCTTCATGTACTTCTGATCATCCTCTTCCAGAGTTGTGTGAGATGAGAATATGGGTAATAAAAGTCTGACTAGTACTCTGTGCAGTATGACTATTGTGTGGAAACAACAATAAAACCTCCATTTACTGAGTGACTTTCAGTGACAGGTAACATGCTGAATACTTTATATTATTACTTTATTTTATGCACAAAACTCCAAGGTTTAAAGAAGTTGAAAACTTAGTGGCAGTTTGAGGGGAGCACTGAGATTTGAGCCTATGTCTGTTTAACTCTAAAGCCCATGATTTTAACCACTAGTTGTTATTACCTCAATGTATTTTATTCTAAAAAGCCTACATTTTTTTTTCTCAGATAATAACTTAATGGAGTCAGGATATGTGAAATATGGAGCTTTAGCTTATGAGAAACAGATGTTTGAGGTATATGAACAAAGGTTGACTGGAAGACTCATTTCCCCTCACATTTTTCTTCAGTGAGATATCTTTGGGAAAAAAAAAAAAAGTACTTTCTTACTTTAAATCAGTTGACAACATTTTATAGGTTTTAAAGACAGAACGTGTTTTTGAAGAACGGACTTACGAAAGAGAAAACAACAGGTTTTCAGAAAGTTTATCTCACAAATTAATGATAATAATCAAGTGCCTTTCCTTGAGAAGACCCAGATAATTTAGAAAACATGAAGGTCAACAGCTTTGTACTTACACTTCAACCAAACAAAAAGACTAAACAAAATTGCACAGCTTTCTGGAGTTCTCTCTATAGAGCACTGGAATAGTTGAGAGCTTTGTGTTGCAGATTTCAAACTCAATTTAATAATTAATCATTTAGGGATTGAAATCTAGGTTCTTGTTCTGCATTTAGAAAGTTACTAAATGAATAAATAAAAATAAAGGCTTTTATTTTCATTTACCTGGTCTCTACAGAAATCAAAATGTAGTGTTCTATGTGTTATAAAGCTATACAAGCACATGCATACACTCAGTTTAATTTGAATTAATACAGATATAATAATATATTCATGCATTTAAGTGTAGGAATTTTTATTACTGGAATAAATCTTTTGGTTTTTAGACAAAAAGAGTTTTGTTTCAGGAACTGTTTACATTTGATTTCTTTTCCAATACTTTCTAGCGCGACTGGTGCTTCTGAATAAAAAGAATAACTAATTAGAGTGAAATCCTGTTTGAATAATAGGATTTCTGAGAAAAGAATTACCAGATTATTTTACACATCATAGTCATTTGCAAATTGTTTGTATGATTCCTCCACAGGAATTAAAAATGTTTTTCTTTAAAGTTCTGGATCCATTTGCTCAGCAATTTATTATTAAAAATTTGGAAAAGGTTATACTCTTAATTTTTGAGATGACCTTTAGGCCTATCTTGGCTTTAGCCTTAAGTTGGATGTGCATATTCAAGCCTGCATATCCCAGCTTCTTAGAGGGTTCTGGGAAGTCATGATCACACTACGGAATGGAGAGAGTCTTACAGCCACTTCTGCATGCAGGGAGCTGATGATGTCATAGAAGCAGCCCAACCTATATGAGTATCCTCTCTTCACTACCCCACACCACTTATACCCTTTTCTATTCACGACGCATACTCTCAGCTCTTTAAATCTTTTCTGTAAATAGGATTTTTTTTTTTTTTTGAGAGGGAGTCTCACTCTGTCGCCCAGGCTGGAGTGCAGTGGCCTGATCTCTGCTCACCACAAGCTCCGCCTCCCAGGCTCATGCCATTCTTCTGCCCCAGTTTCCTCAGTAGCTGGGACTACAGGTGCCCGCCACCATGCCCGGCTAATTTTTTGTATTTTTTAGTAGAAACGGGGTTTCACCATATTAGTGTGGCTGGTCTCGAACTCCTGACCTTGTGATCTGCCCGCCTCGGCCTCCCAAGGTACTGGGATTACAGGCGTGAGTCGCTGCGCCCAGCCTGTAAACAGAATTTATGGGAACACTTGCGCATTGCCCAAATCTTAACCCAACTCCCAGGTTTTCCTACTCCCTAAGCAGCCTAAATTAGCTTTCCTTATAGCTACAGGAACTGTATTTCCCAATTTTACTGGTCTAGAACCGGATCAATTCATGTGCAATTAAGAGGCAGTAGTAGGTGTGTTGGAAAAAGCAAAAGCCTAGGTTTCAGAAGATCTGAGTATCAATTTTGACTATGTTCTCAACTAGTCCTAGAATGAGGACCTTGAGTAAATCAGTAAACTCCGATTAGTGATGCCCTAGGTTTGTTGTTGTTGTTGTTTATTTCTTTGTTGTTTTTAAACAGAATTTCAGGGCTCAAAGAAATCATGAATTAGAGCAAAGGTCACAAACTCGTGTCTAGACTGAGGAGTCCCAGGTAACACAGGAAATGGTCCTTATGTAAAATGAGGGGATGTAAGGTAAGATCTTACATCAGAAGCAATAGTGATGAGGACAGTAATCAGCTGAAGATATAATGCTGAGTCTAGGAGAGGTAGTGGTTCATAGCTCATCATTGTCATGTGGGAGTCTGCCCACATTTGACTGACGGTAATATTTTTCAAGAGAAAACTGCAAATCCAGATTTGCTGTGAAATCCCCTGATTTCTTCTTCTTATTATTATTTAATTATTATTATTTTTTTGAGATGGAGTCTCGCTCTGTTGCCCCCGCTGAAGTGCAGTGGCGCGATCTCTGCTCATTGCAAGCTCCGCCTCCCACGTTCATTCTCCTGCCTCAGTCTCCCGAGTAGCTGGGACTACAGGCGCCCGCCACCACTCCCGGCTAATTTTTTGTATTTTTTTTTTAGCAGAGACGGTGTTTCACCATGTTATCTAGGATGGTGTTGATCTCCTGACCTCATGATCTGCCCTCCTGGGCCTCCCAAAGTGCTGGGATTACAGGCGTCAGCCACCGCGCCTGGCCTGAAATCCCCTGATTTCTAAGTGTTCTTAAGTATTGGGGGAAAACCGAAAATTACACCTGCCAAGAGAGTTGGTGTGCAAGCGGTCAGTTAGGGATCTCTAGTAGACGCTCTAGGGAGTCCTAAAAATTGCCTTTACCTGCAGATAAATCCCCTCAGAGCTCACCAGAGCACTGTACTCAGGGCTCAGTAGGGAACACTCTGTGGCTGTAAAGAGGGCTGCTGAGGACATTTGTTGCTTTTCTTCATCCAGTTTGTGTGAGCTTTGATTTTTGAGTCATGGTTCCTTGAAACCTTGCATGGTTGTGCCTGTCGAGAAGAACCTTCCAGGACCATTTTTTTTTTTTTTCACCGAAATACTTTGCACTTCTTTATGGCTTAGTGATGTATCTGATAAGTGAACCAACAACCAAGATAGCATGTCAGATGATTTGTATTCAAATTTTACAGCAGTATGGAATGGCTATATTGAAAAGAAGACTGTTTTAGTAGCAGGGACCTGGAGAATGATACTTTTGCAAATTAGCTGGCAAAAAGGACTTCAAAATGTAAAAATATTTCAGTGTAGGCCTTTCGAAAATAAAGAATAGATGACTGAAAACCTCTGTTTTACATGCAAAGAGGCAGTGCAGCAGTGTCTTGAAGGGCTCTGCTTTGGGATGTTAACTTCTCTGACTTCAGTTTCTTCACCTCTAAAGGAACATTATAATAGCAATATTACTACCTACCTTATTAGGGCTGCTCTGAGGATTTGATAAATGAGACTGTGCATGAAAAGTGCTTAGAAAAGTGTCAGCCACATAATAAGCACAAACAAGTGTTAGTTATTGTTTTGCCTGCTGCCTACACCATCTTGGACTTAGTTCTACTTGCCGTCTTGAGGTAATATCAAGATAGTTTTTGTTTTGTGCAGATTCTTCAAAAATATATGTTGAAAGCATGGACGTATATACACGTGACTATAAGCTGACTACTACCTATACAAGATTAGCGAATTACTAAATTGGGCTTTTGTTAACGTTGTTGTTTCCTGTTTCCTACTTAGTGTTTTGTGGGTTTAAACTGAGGATTGTTTTCAGTATTATTGGATGTTTACATATCAAAATAGTGCTGATTATATTACATTTTTTCCCTAACTAAGCAATGTACTGACTTTAAAAAAATATTTAATGCTATAAAAGCAAATAATTAGTATAGCAAAGGTCAGTTAAATAGTGAAACCATTAGATTCAAAACTTAAATGTCAGCAGAGGAACAATCTCCTAATTTGGGGCAATTATCTAGTTCATTGACTTTTGCTGTGATATGTATGTTACAGTATGTATGCAAGGTAGGGCTTAGAGAAGAAAATCTAATTAGTTTTTTTTGTTGTTGTTTACCCTTCATTGCAACTTACAGTAATGAAAAATTATGCCAATGAAAAATTTGCTCTGTATCTGAATTACTAAAACATAAAAACATGATGAAACCTATGTACAAAAATGCTATTTGTTTTAAAAGAGAAAATGAGGACTATTCTTTTCATAGATGTGCTGGCATTGTTAATTTTAACAGTCTAAAATGTAGTAACCACATTAAAGTGTTTAACATGGTACATTAAAGTCAGATATTGATTCCACATTTCGCATTTCAAATAGTCTGAATATCCCACTATGAATGCAAATACTAGGGAATAGTTTACAAACAACTTTTAGTGGTTTCTGAAAATGTGGATTCAATTATTTCTGAATTGGTCTTACATCAAGAATGTAGAACAAAGTCCAGTTTTTAATCAACTTTTCAGTTATGAAAACCACACCATTATTCTTTATGTAGCACAAAACAAAACAATAACCCATGGCTTTTCTCTTAATTTTTTAGTTTTAAAGTAAGTTGTCCTCCTTTTTTTTTTCTTTTTTCTTTTCTTTTGAGACAGTCTCTCCCTGTCGCCCAGGGTGGGGTGCAATGGTGGGATCTCTGCTCACTGCAGCCTCTGCTTCCCAGGTTCAAGCAATTCTCTGGGACTATAGGCGTGCGGCACCACATCCAGCATTTTTTTTTTTTTTTTTTTTTGCATTTGTAGTAGACACGGGGTTTTGCCACATTGGCCAGGCTGCTCTTGAGCCCTGGTCTGAAGTGATCTGCTCACCTCGGCTGCCCAAAGTGCTGAGATAGCCGGCGTGAGCCACCACACTCGACCAGTTGTTCTTAAACCAAGTTAAGAACATGACTGACCACAGAGAAACAGATACAATGCTTTACACACATGCCATTTTAACTCTTCCTATTTTAGTTTAGTATTGACAGATTTATCAAACTGACCACTCCTTTTCATGACTTTCTGTAAATTTGTTGGTACTCATTTCATTTTTAAAATTATGAATAAATCTTGTATACTTACATAATATTCTATTTTTAAAATAGCATTAAGTATAAGGCAATTATTATTTGATCATAACTTAATTTGTATTTCACATTTTATAATTTTTCCATCAGTTATATGGTTTCTTTAACGTAATTTAGAGTTCAGTAGTAAAATTATAATAGAAAAGACTATAAGAATTGTAAATGAGACCATATTTATTTGACAAATAGCGATAAACATATATGTGCCTGAAAAACAAGATTGACTTAGATATCCAGTTCTTTGGAAATGTTTGTCAATAGTTTAGATTGCTGATCTACGCTCAAAAGGGGGAAAAGACCATGTTTGTAATGAAATATTTTTAGAAATTGGTCTCTACTGTAAACTAATTTATCCAGCGTCACCTACAAAATACGTGGTTGTCAATAATTCTGTGCTTTTGCTTGACCGTAATCTCCCATGAAAATAGAGACCATCTTGGCATCTTTTTCGTGGCCTACTCTGACCATTATGATTGGGCTCCTTCCTCCTCCCTAGCCTCTTGTCCTGTCCTCTCCCTCAATATCTGCATTCTAGCCAAAATGACCTTCAGCTTCTGAAACACACTCAGCTCCTTTCTGTCTCAGAGCCTTAGCTACCTCCTACTTATCCTAATCAAATCCCAGCATATGAATCATTTCTCCTCACATCTAGCTCTCATTATGGTCATCTATTTCCCTTGAAAGACCGATCATAGTGTAGATAGGATACAAATTCCCCCTCATTCATGGTTATGTTTCTGTTGTTGGTTCTAGTATCCTGCAAGCAGCAGGAGAACGATATGTACTTGCCGAATGGATGAATGAGTTTCTCAGCATTTAACACAATGAATGCTTGGAAAAATCATATGCCAAATAAATTATTATTAAGCAAATATATTGTGTCAAAAAACTTCTTCAGCTCTAAATTTCATACTATTTGAGGTAATGCATACTCACTGTCAAATGTAATTATTTACATTTATATTTACATGCTCACTCTGTGCTCTTAAAGGGTACAGTTCAATGGTTAGGTACAAATCCTAGCTGTGTCACTTGCTAGCCGTATGAATTGTTACTTAAATATTTAAAGTCTTATTTTGTAAATTGAAGGTGATAAAGCTCTCCTAGTATTGTGAAGCCTAAATATGATAAAGTGATGCTTGCGTGTGATAATTACTAAGAAAGCATATGTCATTTCTTTCTGTTTTTATACAATGAATGTTACTAGCAGTAGACTCTCTTGTTCCTATTAGAGCGGCTGCAATATCAGGTAGTCATTGTGACCAGATTTCCTCCTTCTCAAGTGTTATGCTGTCTGCAGAAACAATATTCTCGTATCCAATTGTAGATCACAGGGAGGATGATCTCATGATGTTGTTGAAAGTGTAGCATGGGACCATGCTTTTGTGACTTGAGTTACCAAGCAGTTGTGTGACATCAGCAGAGTGCTATAACTGTTCTGGGATTCTAGTCTACTTTTTTAAAAAAGGCTTGGACAAAATAATCTCAGGATGGAAATTTTACGATTGTGACTCAAATGTCCAATTCATTCCCTAGGTGGCTTAGTTGCCCTTTCAGAATTTTGATCTGTAGGTTCAATGACAAGCTTGCTTTTGTATTTGAGGACCGGGAGGAGATACAAAAGGGTTGGCTATGAAGCCAATACGGGTAAAATAATGCTTGTAGCTGAGTGAAGTCTAAAACACCTCATTGGCTATTATTTGATGATTTTTCCATATTCCCAAAGCTCATTGTTAGGAGTAGAAATTTGGACTATAATCCAGTAGTGAACTGATCACAGCCCTCTCAACCTATAAAGGCCTGAATTTTAGAAAATACTTTTAAATATTAAGGGTATCTTTTTATTTTTTAAAATTCCAACTTTGATTTTAGATTCAGGGGTTACGTGTGCATGTTTGTTACATTGTTATATTGCATGATGCTGAAGTTTGGAGTTTGATCGATCCCATCACCCAGGTAGACAGCACAGTACCTGATAGTTTTTCAACCCTTTCCCCACTCCTCCCTTCATTTTCTAGTAATCTTCAATGTCTATTGTTGCCATCTTTATGTTCATGAGTAATCAATATTTAGCTCTCACTTATAAGTGAGAACATGTAGTGTTTGGTTTCCTGTTTTAAGGGCGTTTTTGATATAACTTAGTGTAGTTCTCAAGGATGGCTCCTTGTTCCCCATATAGCAGGATATGGCCCTGTCAGTCATTTCATTGTGTATTTATCATACAAATGTGGATAAGTATAAATGCCGAGAAATGGCACGGCTAGCATAGACTCACAGGGAGATATTCACAACCAGAAAGTGGAATTTGATACAGAAGGGGAGGGTGTATCCATACAAATAAGCAAAGGAAGGCAACTAATGAATAAAACATCATTTTAGAAGTGCAGAAAAGTCAGTTGCGCCATGTTAAAGCTGTTGCCAGGCAACATATCTTTTCACAATAAACACTTGTGAGTCAGATAACTCATGGAGACTCTGAATTGGCAAATGTAACTGCTCTTAGGAAACTTCTGCAGGATAGAGAATGCTCACAATCGTTTGCACAACATCAGGAATGCATCTCTTCTTGTAACAACTTCTCCTTTGAACCACATCATTTGTTTTTGTCTCTTCATGGGAATTTCCAGTCTTTATGTCTGAATCCCTCTTTATCTTGCAGGAAGCCAGGATGAGATGCAGATCAGGAACACATTCTTCACGGTCTAGGGCGGGGAGAATGTGGGCCTCCCACTTCAGGTGTGGAATGTGCAACTTGTGCAGGGGAGTTTCTAAATAAGAAAAGCTGGGGTCATAAATCTGTGTTGGTGCAAGAGGAAACAAAAACAAAACTTCCAAGTTTATTTATAAAATCAATTCAGTAATAGAATATCTTCTGAACCTTGAACTCGAATCCTATCTCTTCCTTTTGGTCGTGAGGAAAGACAGAAGCGGGACACATCAGGAATAGTGATTGTCTTTTTGAGAATGGAATGAGATGACCTTGGGACCACCCACCCCTGTATTAGCAGAGAAGACTGAAAAAGCAGATTTTCAAACAGTAACTTGCTGTCTGATATTCCTGGCAGAAATACAAAAACATACTTCCATCTCAAATTTATGGCACCATAATGTATTCCCTCTAAGCTTTCCAGATCGTTCCCATTGCCAAATGTGACCAAAGCATAATCACAGCAACTAAACAAATTAAATGTTCGGTTAAAGACAAGCCTGAAAAAAAATGAGTAAGGGGAAGAAAAGCCCCCAGATTGGTAATAAATTAATGCCATGTCAGGCTTTTTAGTCACTGAACTCACAGCCAGGCCTTCAATACGCTGCTATGGTGCCATATCCTGAATGTCTCCTACAGGACGGAGACTACAACCACACGCCAGTGCTGGTCTCAAGCTCTGCTTTGGTATATGTAGCAACAATGGCCACCTTTAAAAAATAATTTTATATATTGTCATATTGTATTTTAAAATAAACATTGCATTTTATGATACCAAGATTAGCATAGCAAGATATTTTATGTTAAGATAAATAAGATTTGAATATAGATATTTTATATTAAGATAAATAATATTTGAATATTTCCCATGTTTATTAAATGAAATTAAATATTTTTATGGTGCAAATTCCCTCCTTTGTATGTTAAATGTTAACATTTTAAAACATACTTTCAGATATTTTACTATTCTCCCATTACTGATTTTAGTGTGTACTAATTTTCAAAATTTGATTAAGAGTTAAATAATATGACAATTTCCTTTTTGGGGAAGGATTGATTTAGGTAAGAAATACAGAAAAGCAGGAATACTTTTTTTTCCTTTTCCAAAGGAAACCTTTGAAAAAAAGTAGGCCTACTTTGTACATTTGTATAAATTTTGGAGCTGGATATGGCACTTAGAATTTGTATATCCTAATTATTTCATGTAAAAGCCACAGAAATCAAGACCTTGAAAGGTAAAATTACCTACTTAAATTAATCAGTATGATTTTTAGCTGACTCTAAAACTCAGGTGCTGGGCTTTTAGATTTAGCAATACTTTCTTATATGTTATTAAAAAAATTCTTGTAAAGAAATATGCCAAGACTTCAAAATACAGTATAAAATATATTTACTTCAAAATTTAGAAAGAAAAGGAATAAAAGCTCAATGTCATGTTAAAATGACGTTTTATATTTTTCTTCACTTATTTTTAAGATCAACATTTATTTAGAAAGAGACCATCTAAATATTTCTCTTGAATATAAAACTATAGGCCACAAATATTACATTCTTGTAGTATGTAGATATATTAATAGCTATTATTTGCCCTGCAAAGAATGGCCATGCCTTATTGAATAATATTTTCTTTTAGAAATTAAAAAAAAGTGTATGTTACAGATCATTTAAAAAAGCCTTTAATTACTGCTAGTGATTTATATTAGTTTGTTTGGGACATTTAAGAAATATAGTGCATTAAAATTGGCCATCCAAATCTACAAATATACAAAAGTTTTTTCTAGACCTATTGGCATGCTACTATATATCGAAATACTGTACTGTTGTACCTGGCAAATGAGTTAATCATCTTAATGCATTAATCTTGGACAAGAAACAAAACTTATTTATCAATGAAATAGAGATAATAATAATACTTGCTATACACATTCACACATGGACAAGATGAAATCACAAATAGGAACTTACTGTCAATTGTAAAGCATGATTCAAACATAAGAAAGAGTTATATTCCTTACATAAAAATATAAAGTACGAAAGAACAATGTTGAACCTTCTTTGTTTTGCCTCAATGGCAAATGATTAGCAGAAAATTAATGTAGGAAAGATATTTTGACTAAGAAGGTTCACATTACACAAATATCTTTGGCTTTCATGACTGCCTGGGCACTTGAACGTATAAGAAAAAATGTTTTTGGCCCTTAGGTTCCTCTTATACTTCCATGAAGTTTTCCCACACGTTTGTTACAGTTCTAAAACTATAAGACATAAAATACATATTGTGAATATTCTTAAGTTTTCACTACAAATTATGTTACAATAGAAATAATAATTAATTTTGTTACAGAAATTCATATCAAATTATAATAATTTCAGTCTATCTTTTGTAACTGCATGTTTCTCCTATTGCTTTAAAGCTAATTTAGGCCACATTATATACAAAATTAAATCTTACTTTTATAGCTACACCCTTGGGGTTCAATGAAAAGGCTTTATGAGCTAGAAATTAAAAGTACTGGTTGAAAATACTATTACATTATACCGACTATTATTAAGGCAATTTACAAAGTTGGTGCTAAAACTATGTACATTTTTCATTGTTAGTCCTCATATATTCAGTAAGCCCATGGGACTGTTTGGTATATAATTTGGCAAATAAAGTCAATTGAAAAGTAAACAGCAAGTCAATGGAATTTATCACAAAAGAAAATTACACTACACTGACAGCAAAATTTATTTAACTCAATATTGTTATGAATTAACACATTTATATTACAGTTATATTAAATGATTCCGGGAAGACATTTGGGCACTACATTCTTTAGCTATGAATGAATATGTTTTTGTTCTGCCACTTTCTTCCTTTTGAAATGGGAAAATAATGAAATTTTTAAGACTCTATACTTTTATTAAAAATTATTCCTGAGTTTATTACTTTCATATAGTTTTATGAAAGTTTATTTGCATACACACATTTTTGTTGTGTGGAAGTCAAATTTGAAATATATTTCATAATTTAAATAGAATTAAGACATAATTAAGTTTAAGCTAGATAATATACAGACATAAATTACTTCTTTCAAAGATTTGAAAAGGTTAATATTTAAATCACTGTAATACTGGCATGCACATGCAAACATGTTATTTTGTCATTTTTAATTTTATGTGTTAAAATGATTTGTAGTTATTCCTTATGATTTTATAAGTATGGAAAAATACTTTGAAAACATATAACTTTGAGATATTACTGAATTTATTTTATTAACTGCATCATGTAATTTTGGTGGTACACAGTATTATGGTGTTTCATAATGGAAAAGTTTCCTTATTTAGAGAACAATATTTGACTGCTTCCAGCACAGAAACAAATGGCTATTAATTGATTATTATTAGCAATTGTTCATTGTTAGATTACTAACAAATAACAACATTGTTAATTATTATTAACAATTTAATGTTCTGCTTGATAAAAAATTGACATAGAACACCTCTCTTAAAGTTTCATTTTTGTATTCTTATGTAGTAGTGATATTTCCACATGTAAGTATCTTTTTTGGTTTATTCTACTCACTATGCTTTACACTTTTGAACAGGTTGTTGTAAGTATACTACAGATTAATAAAAATAGAGTTGTTTTCATTTGGTGTCAACCATCAGGGTTAGGAAGAAGCAGGGGATTGTTTTAAAATATAAAACAAGTGACTAGTAAGAATGGAATAAAAACAATGGGGCTTTTCTCTAAATTGGGATAATCCAATCTTTTCATGAGGTACTTGTCAGGCCAAAGCAAGGAGAAGAAATCCAAAACCTACTTGCATATGACACTGTGTGAATTGGGCCAAATATAAGACCACAGGTGATGGTGGGCTTGCGATGAACTAACTAGAGAGAGCATGCCTACTTAGAGGCAAGCAAATCGAGAAATTTAAAAACCACTGTGAGGCCAAAGCAAACCCTTCTAAAGGCTGGATTCACTTAATGGGGTTACCACATAGCAATCCCTGAAAATTTAGCGTTACACTCTCTGTGTAACACTGTGTGTATGTGTGGCCTAAGTTTCTGGCCAGAAAGGTGCCAAATTGATGGAGAATGTGAAGGGCACCATAACTGGTTGGAACCCTTCCGCAATGGCAATTCCATTAGATTTCAGGCTGATATGTTACAAATATAGTAGAAACCTACCACATACAGCCTGTGGGTACTTCAGACACTTCAGTAGATTGTGGTTGACTAAGCGGTAACTCTTGGTGAAGGCAAACTAAGGCTTACAAATGATACATGTCATTAATGAATTATTTAAAATTTCTATGTACTTATTAGGACAATCATTATTTTGTTCAGAACATAAGGAAAATGAATTTTTAATTATTTACCTGAAAAAGCTAAAATGATTTTCTTTACCAGATTTCCATATTTATAGCTCTAGCAAATAATTAATGTAACCAATTTGATTGCATGAAAAGTAATTCAATTCTATAATGTCTACAACAATTAAAATTTTCAAGGACCATAAATTATGAGAATAGAATAAGGCATAACAATGTGTGAAATTTTAACTAAAATGCTTCTGGAAAAGAGGATTAGTTTTTATCTATTAAATCTTAGAAACATTACTTAGCTAAAATATTCTGGCTGTTTCTATTCATTGGTTTCACTGGAACTTTTGATCCAAACTAATGGTTCCATGAACAGGAAGAGCCAGAATATTTTAAATAAATTATATATATTATTAACATTATATACAACTGTTGATCCAGGAATTTATTTGCTCTTAAGAAGATTGAAGATCAAAGCTCTATATTTTTGATGAAAAAGAAGATAGCCATAGAATTAACATTTAATTCCCTAAACAATTACTATATCCCTTAACAATTAGTTCACATGCTTTTCTGGTGTCTCTAAATGAATGATTTTAAAATATGACTAATAAGTAAATGGGGGGGAAAGACTACATTACTTAGGAATTTTATTAGGCTGTCAATTTAAATACTCATTCTTCAGGCAAAGTGCAACTTCACAGTTAAATAAATGTATATTAAACAATTTAAATTGATAACATCAACTCTTCCCTGGGGTATGAATCATTTAGACTTTTTTAGTACACTGTTGTAAAGCATAGCATTACACTACATTACACTACATTAATCTAATATATTAATATCTCTGTTTGTAAATTCGTCATTGAGAGGTAAAAATATGTATAATGCGTTTAAGAAAGAAGTTAAACTGCTACACAAAGTAGTAAAATTATTTCTTTCTGTTACATCCAGAAAAATACAATTATGTTTTGATATCAACTGTATCAACTATTTTAAGCTAATTGTTAAAACAACAAAACCCTCAAACTTGCTCCCTTAGTCTTTAATATCTAAATCAGCCAATTAAATTTAATCATTTATTCATACAAGAATTCCCAATAAAAATGTATGTGATTTTGTTCGATACCTTCAGTGTTGTTGGGATACAAACTAGTATGCAAATAATCATTTTTGGACATATCAGAAAATCAAATTATGAGACGAAGTTGAAGTAAGATATTTGCTCTAGCATACCGTTTTTTTTCTACTGAAAGCTCAGATTTAAAAAATTCTAATTATACTGATTTGTTATTTTCTAAGGCTGTTCGACACTATTTTACATTGATAGGAGTAATGAAGAATCAAATATTCCTGGGGTGCAGTAATACATTAAACATTTTAATAATAGTGAGCACTTTAATATGAGGCAGATAATATCTATATATTACTACTGATTAAAAACAAGTATAGAACCTACTAATTCTATAACTAGAGGAAATTATTTAATTTTAATTTACTGCATTTGAGGATTGATGAAAATGGCATTGTTTGTTTAAAATGTTAACACATCATTTTCCATGGGTAACTCTGAGTAGAGTGAATACTTAAAATAGATTTATAGATTATTTGTCTGCTATCCTACCTAGGTTATTTGCAATCAATAACATATTAATATTATGTTAAATGAAAGGATCAAGAGTGAAGGAGTTACAGATAAGATGCTCATTACACATAAAATTATGAATACAAATGTTAAATGATAAATTCCTTTCTTTTTGTAGACCCTCTCACGTTCAAAAACATACAGTGACTCGCCAAGTCTACTAAATCTTTACTTCAAGACTGACAGATCACCAATTTTTCATGATATACCCAAGTTGATTTTTTAAAAACATACCAATGAATTTAAATTAGTTTGTAAAATGTTAAGTAAATCAAATTTGGATTCTCCCTACTTTGAATATCTACTTGTCTAGATTTTTCCCACCTGCTGTCATGTGTTAATTTTTTTTAAAGCTTCATCTATTTGCAGAAAAAGAAAGAAATTGGTATTGTCTTGTGTTGTTTCATCCTTAAAGCGAAACCATTTGCAAGAAAATTATAGGTCCCCAGTGTTGAGCTTCTTTGCATATTAATTTTGTTAGCCTTACCTCCTGTGGTCTTTAGTTCTGGAAGGCCTATTAGATAATACACAAGATAAATTTTTCGCTTGTATCTTAGAGCTAGTAGAAAATACATCCATTTTCTCTTAAAACTGAAATTTGCAGTACTAGTCACGCATATTTTCCCCTATTTTACAAATAGAGATTTATTTAATTAAGCATGTTAAGCACTGTAATAGTCAATATTAGTTATATTCCTATAACCCAAGTTCTTGAGATTATATATTAATGTTAAGTAAATACAAGTATTGCACAGTGTACCAAACTAGTTAATGTAATACCATGTAATATGAATTTTGAATAAAAGTCTGAAATCGTTAAGAATTACTTTTTTATTATAAATAAGTTATAGTCCAAGCAAGTTTAGAAAAGCAGAGCATGCATGCATATTAGAAATATAATGATTAGAAAACAATCTATTTTAAATAGAAATCACCCATTATGAGTGACATAAGTATATAGAGGTTATACTTAACAGAGGACATCTATTTATCACTTTTTAAAAATTCCAGATGTTACTCCTTTGTTTTCTCTTTTCACAACATTTTGCCCAGACCTCAGATTGGCTTATACTTCTTAGGTTGATCTTATCTGAATGCTAATATTTCAAATATTTCTAAATTTAACTTAAAAGTATTGAAACTAACATATATGATTAAATATGACAATAAAGGTAGAAAATAAGAGTGAAATAGTGATTTAAATTGCTGTTAGTTCTTTGTTGGAAGTTCAACTAATTAAGTGAAAAGAATCCAGAGTGAATTTCTAAAAGCTTTCCATTTTAAAAAATGGGCAATGTGTTTTTAGTGAGAATACCAAAACTGTAATTATAAAGGCAAGAATAATACCACATGTTGTTGAGGAGAGGTTTGGGGATTTACACTCTGAGAATTTTATAAAATTTAAGGGTAATTTCCGTTTTTGAGATTATTTTTGCAGTCACAGGAAAGAAGCAATAAAAATATTGTTACTTAACTCAAAAAGTAATTATTTTGCATTTGTCATTTAAAAGAAATCAATGATAACTTGTACTAATGATGAAGTTTTAACCAGAGCTTCACTAGATTTTTACATTTGTATCTGTTAATATTAGGAACTTATAATTATATGAGGGTTTAATGATAAGAGAAAGTCAAGTGCTTTTTGTTTAAAATAATATATCTAATGTAGATTTACTGTTAAGAAAACTCTGTTAGAACTCTTGGAACTTCCCAGGAATTAACACTCTACATAGTTTAAGTAGGTCAAAACCAAGAATAAACTAGAAATAGCTGTTGACGTAACCTCTTCACCTGAACCTAAGGTCACATTACCATAACTTTTGAATATATTTTTTAAAAATTATATTGAAGTAAAAATTGAAAACGAATTTTTATAAAGTATGAATCACATTTTAAAATCCCAAAAAAGTGTTTTGATGGAACTAGGAAACTCTTATCTCTGCCTCTTCAATGTGTATGTTTTTAGCAACAGTGAGCAGAAGAATCATAGGATATATATATTTCAGAGATAAACCAAAACATATTTTAAGACATAGTGTTTAAAAGAAATTCTTACTTTAATTGGTTATTCATATTATGTTTTAAGGAAGAAAAAGGGCCAAATACTTGAGGAATGAAAATTACCACCTTTTTCTATGTAAACTTTTAATAGGTTTTGTTTTCTTGCTATCAAAATATGCTTTGTTTTCTATTATGAAGCTTATAGATATTACAATTATACTAGCAGTTCAATAGTATGTTCTTCTATGCTCTCTAATTTTATTGCTTTGTTTATATAACTACTGAGGAAAACATTATCCAGAGATATTATTTTAACCTTTATGTATCTGATTAAAGTGTAGAAGTCTGAAAGCAGGGCCATCTTATTAGAGATATTCTTAATAATGTCGTACAGGTTTATTTAGCTCTCTGACTGGCTTCTTACAGCAATAGACATGTTGGAAGAGGAGGGTAGAGAGTGACCTACTGTGAAATATTCTTCCAAGAAAGTGGGTCACTGCAGACCCCACCACTTTTTGACTAGTTTACTATAGTTGTTCTTCAGAGCAGCAAATAACTTTTCATTTCTAAATGAATTTTGATTCATTAATTTATTTGCTCTCTCATTAATTCCAGTAATGGGAAAAATACATAAAATATGTGATGTGATCCCTTGACTTTTATTAATAAGGAATGTGAATGTTTTTAATACATAGGAAGATAAACTTGGCAAAGAAATACTTCTTAACTTTTAAATATTTGCTTCATTTAAACTTTAAATTGTGCATTTTAATTCAGTGATTTACTGCACTCAAGTATATGTTTTTTAGGTCTTAGGTTTGTATCCTAAGAAACTTAAAATGCTGCATCTACCAAGTTTCCTCAGTTTTAAAATAACTATGTCACTGTGGTCCTTGTGTGAGCTACTCCTTATACATCTTGTTCATTCCTAACTCTTTCATTACGATCAATTAGTTTAAAATTTTCTCTCATTTCTGTCTCCAAAACTAACTCTTGCACCTTTTTTTTTTTTTTTTTTTCGAGACCGAGTCTCGGTCTGTCGCCCAGACTGGAGTGCAGTGGCAGGATCTCAGCTCACTGCAAGCTCCACCTCCCGGGTTTGTGCCATTCTCCTGCCTCAGCCTCCCGAGTAGCTGGGACTACAGGCGACCGCCACCTCGCCCGGCTAGTTTTTTGTATTTTTTTAGTAGAGATGGGGTTTCACCGTGTTAGCCAGGATGGTCTCGATCTCCTGACCTCGTGATCCGCCCGTGTCGGCCTCCCAAAGTGCTGGGATGACAGGCTTGAGCCACCGCGCCCGGCCCTCACGCACTTTTCTTAATATCCAATTGAAGCCATTCTTCATTAACCACTGACCAGTTTTCCTTTTTCTCATAACTGTGTAATTATTATATTTATTATATTTGTATGCTGCTTCATAGTATTGGGTAGTCATTTTATTTATTCATGCCTTATCTTCATAAACGTATGTTTCTTGATCATAAGGGCCTGATCATAGGATTTTTAGGTTATAGAACTTAAAATTAGAGCAAAACTTCATGTTATCGATTTCTCTTATCCAGTGTTCTTTCTATACACATTATCATGACCAATGATATGATGGCTACAAAAATGGGGAGTCGTTTTGAATGTGCATTATTAATTCACTAAAGTCTAATTATTAAACTTCCAATCAAAATAAAAATGTAGCAGCATTCATATAAGTTAGGTTCCTTCACATATGCATGTGGCAGCTACTAGAAGTCTGCATAGTGTCCTCAATATGAGTTGAAGACACTTAAATTAACCATCTGTTTCTTCATTGTTGCCACAGTGTTTCATAGAAGCCTAGGCATTAAAAAATGTTAAAAATATCATTAACACCAATGTGGTTATTAATTTATGTTATGGTATCTTGGTACCTTGTATTTCATTTATTTAAACAAACTAATAGTATTAGATTATTTATCTCAACAATTATTCACCTATACTTTGTTTACCTTCATATAGCATATTATGTCTTTGATATTTGTTTAAAAATCATTAGGTATATATTGCTTTGAAATTGCATTGTATTAAAAAATGAATCATCAGCTAACTCTATAAACTTGGTTACAGAAAAATGTAAGATAATATTGGCATTTATACTCGAAATTAATATACTTAAAATCATGTTTTACTAAATATATTTACATTAGAAATATTTTGTAGAAATACAAGTGAATAAATACAAACACCTTTTCTGAGAGTAATGTACTAGAAACCTATTTTTTATTCAATACTGTGTGAATACATAACTTTAAGTGAGAAAAGCCTCCCAATGTCAATATATTAACTTTCTTTTCCTATGCTAAGGTTCAGTTTAATTATTTTTGAATTTGAAAGGTACATTTCAATTTCTCTTTTTGAAGATCATTATGACCATCTCAAAGTATAATTAAATTCCATAGACTTAGAGAAAAAAGCTGACAGGCCTCTTTATTTTTTATGAACTTAGATATCCTGTTCTCTTACTAACATAGGATTATATAGGAATATAATGCAAGGAGCATAGATGCCGAAATAAGGAAATGGAATAATGCAGGAAATGACATAAATGCCAACCAGAAAAAAAAAAACAACAAATACCAGGTGTAGTTCAATAAAACAGCCACTCAAAAGTGTTCACGTGAAGCTACTCTCTTCTTCCAAACAGTCAACTTCCACTAAAAACACTTTCTGTTGGCACGTGTTGCTCTTAGTCATCTGTTGATCAATTTGTGCTTGGATTTTTAACTGATTTGAATGTGTTTTTAAGTTGTTCTCTGTGTTTGACTCTTAAACACATTCACAAATTGACCAATGAGAATTTCCAGTGATAAAATACTTACAGTTGATTTGTGATGTTATATTAATTTACTTAACATGTGTAGTTAAAATATATTCTGAAAATGATATCAGACACTAATTTTGTGAGCCTTGAAATGGTAAAAGGAGTTTTACATGACACAAATTCATGACCCATTTACATGCAAAAATGGTAAAATATGTGATGTTAAAGAGAAAAAAATATGTATTTGTTGACCTAAGCAAATCAAGAGTATTTTGCATGTAAAGGAAAGTTGATATAGTTTGGCTCTGTGTCTCTACCCAAATCTCATCGTGTAGCTCCCATAATTCTCATGTGTTGTGGGAGGGACCTGGTGGGAGATAACTGAATCATGGGGGCAAGTCTTTCCCATGCTCTTCTTGTGATAGTGAATAAGTCTCACGAGATCTAGTGGTTTTAAAAATGGGAGTTTCCTTGCACAAGCTCTCTCTCTTTGCCTGCTGCCATCCACGTAAGACGTGACTTGCTCCTCCTTGCCTTCCATCCTGATTGTGAGGTCTGTTCAGCTACCTGGAGCTGTAAATCCATTAAACCTCTTTCTTTTGTAAATTGCCTCTTCTCGGAGTATGTCTTTATCAGCAGTGTGAAAATGAACTAATACAGTAAATTGGTACCAGAAGTGGAGTGTTGCTGAAAAGATACCCAAAAATGTGGAAGTGACTTTGCAGCTGTGTAACAGGCAGAGGTTGGAACAGCTTGGAGGGCTCAGAAGAAGACAGGAAAATGTGGGAAAGTTTGGAGCTTCCTAGAGACTTGTTGAATGGCTTTGACAGAAATACTGATAGTGATATGAACGATAAGGTCCAGGCTGAGGTGGTCTCAGATGGAGATGAGGAACTTGTTGGGAACTGGAGAAAAGGTTACTCTTTTATGTTTTAGCAGAAAGACTGGCAGCATTTTGCCCCTGTCCTAGAGATTTGTGGAACTTTGAACTTGAGAGAGATGACTTATGGTATCTGGTGGAAGAAATTTCTAAGCAGCAAATCATTCAAGAGGTGGCTTGAGTGCTGTCAAAGGCATTCAGTTTTATAAGGGATGCAAAGCATAAAAGTTTGGAAAATTTGCAGCCTGACAACATGATAGAAAAGAAAACCCCATTTTCTGAGAAGAAATTCAAGCCGGCTGAAGAAATTTTCATAAGTAATGAGGAGCCGAATGTCAATTCCCAAGACAGTGGGAAAAATGTCTTCAGGGCATCTCAGAGGTCTTCATAGCAGCCCCTCCCATCACAGGCCTGGAGGCCTAGGAAAAAGTGGTTTCATGGTTCAGGCCCTGGGTCTCTGTGCTGTGTGTAGCCTAGGGACTTGGTGCCCTGCATCCCAGCTACTCCAGCTGTGGCTGAAAGGGGCCAACATAGAGCTGTGGCTGTGGCTTCAAGGGGTGGAAGCCCCAAGCCTTGGCAGCTTCCACATAGTGTTGAACCTGTGAGTACATAGAAGTCAAGAATTGGAGTGTGGGAACCTCCACCTAGATTTCAGAGGATGTATGGAAATGCCTGGTTGCCCGACAGAAGTTGCTGCAGGGGCGGGGCTCTCATGGAGAACCTCTGCTAGGGCAGTACACAAGGGAAATGTGGAGTTGGAGCCCCCACACATGGTCCCTATTGAGGCACTGCCTAGTACAGCTGAGAAGAGGGCCACCATCCTCCAGACCCCAGAATGGTAGACCAGCCAACTGCTTGCACCCTTTGCCTGCAAAAGCTGCAGACACTCAACACCAGCTGGTGAAAGCAGCCAGGAGGGAGGCTGTACCCTGCAAAGCCACAGGAGCAGAGCTGCCCAAGACCTTGGGAAACCACCCCTTGCATCAGTGTGACCTGGATGTAAGACATGGAGTTAAAGGAGATCATTTTGGACCTTTAAGATTTGACTGCCCTGTTTGATTTTGAACTTGCATAGGGCCTGTAGCCCCTTTGTTTTGACCAATTTCTCCCATTTGGAATGGCTGTATTTACCCAATGCCTGTCCCCCCATTGTATCTAGGAAGTAAGTAAATTGCTTTTGATTTTACAGGCTCATAGGTGGAAGGGGCTTGCCTTGTCTCAGATGAGACCTTTGTGGATTTGTGAGTTAATGCTGAAATGAGTTAAGACTTTGGGGGACTGTTTGGAAGGCATGATCGGTTTTGAAATGTGAAGATACGAGATTTGGGAGGGGCCGGGGTGGAATGATATGGTTTGACTCTGTGTCCCCACCCAAATCTCATCTTGTATCTTCCATAATTCCCATGTGTTGTGAGAGGGACCTGGTGGGAGATGACTGAATCATGGGGGCAGGTCTTTTCCATGCTGTCCTCGTGATAGTGAATAAGTTTCATGAAATCTGATAATTTAAAATATGTGAGTTTTCCTGCACAAGTTCTCTCTTAGACTGCTGCCATCCATGTAAGACATGACTTTTTCCTCCTTACCTTCTGAATAGCAAATATCCACTTACTGTTATTTTTATATTTAGATGTAGAGTATAGGGCTTATAATGTTTTTCTATGCTTGAGAGAAAAAAGAAGAAAGAAAAAGATGTAGAGGAGGAGGAGGAAAAGGAAAAAGAGGAGAGGAAAGAGGAAGAGGAGGGAGAAGAAGAAGGAAAAGAAGAAGGAGGAAGAGAAGAAGGAGAAGAAGAAGGAGGAAGAGAAGAAGAAGGAGAAGAACAAGTGGAAGAGGAGCTGGAAGAGAGAAAGAAATGGAAACTCTATGCACACAGCAACTTGCCATTTGTGTTTTGCTCCTCTATCCTTAGTGCCAAGACTACTGCTCAATATATATTTGTTACATGATTAAGGATATAGTTCACTATTTCCCTTTTTTTGGACAATTATAATGAATACTACAAATAATACATATGATAGGTGTATGTGTGGCACTTTTTCTTAAAATATTGCTTTATGAAAATTATTGTGAACATATTGTTAATTAACTTATACTTTATAATTGCCACCACCACTATCTTCATCATCACAATGAATTAGTAAAGTAACTACCTTCTAATGTCATTGAGATGCACTTCTTATTTTCTAAATGCTCACTGTTTCAAAGAAAGCAGAAAAGTATGAAGACACTAAGATTCCCCCTAAATGTACAATTCAAGTATATATCAATCTATGATATAGAGGTTAGAACCCAAAAGTTAAGTGTGTGTATGTGTGTGTGTGTGTATGAATTTAAATGATGTGTTAAACTTATGATACATTCTTCATATAAAAATGTGTCATAGGAGTTTTTATGTTAAAAAAAAGAAGTTCAGAAAATACCTTATGGTTAGTATGAGCACATTCTATAAAATTTAACTGACTCTTTGAATAAGAAAGGCATTTAAATAAGGAAGACTTGGTGTTCATCCACACCAGTATACTTTATGTTCCATTATTTTTGAGGTTCAAGGAAGGTAAGAATGAGAAGAGACCACATATGCAAGGAATTGCTAGAAGAATTTCTAGCTTCAATTCTAGTAGATAGAACCTTTTGAATGTTGTCCATTTCCTAGTTTAGATTTTTCTCTTTTGCTCTTCTGTGTGATCTTGTACCTCCTGAATTTAAGTATCACTGCATAGACCCCTACCCATCACCTATAGTTCTAGCTAAGATCAAGAAAGGATTTAGGGATTAGTTGTAATAGCCCTGGTGATTTAGGAACTGCCAAACTTTCTATTGTTTCTAAGAGGAAAAATTGCTTTAAACAAGTATAATTTAGCTATAAGGAAGAGCTTTAGATTAAGGTATGTATGGTACTGCTCCACAATGATGGCTAATATATTTACCACTGATAATATTTTTTTAAAATTTCAATAGGTAGAAATGATACACCTGAAGTGTTAAAACCATAGATACAAATGTAAAACTTATCATTTGGGTTCTAACATAGTCCTCAGTGTATTTTTATATTGGTGATACCTGGTCAAAAGAGTTTAATAGACTTCAATTCAACATAAGCTAACATTATAATGCTTTCATCAATAACAAAACTGGCATAATTTAAATATTATTTTTATTAAAAGTGAAAAGTATAATGTCTGGAATAAGTAAAGAAATATAATTGCTATGCCATTTTTGATTATACCACAGCTGTGAAACTGATTTTTAGTTCTGAGCATCATATTTTATATGAAAGCAATTGGTACAGTAAATAACTGAAAATTCTTTCAAATGATAAATATTAGAAATTACCAGAGGAAAGCCAGGAAAGAAAAGAATGAAACAGGGCATAATATTAAAACCTTTTATGAGTTATCTGGTGGGTGAAGCAAGATTTGGCAATGTAAGTTAATTTCCCTGTCTGCTAGTGGGAAACATTCATTCATTCATTTATTCAATGAATAGTTATTAAGCACTACTGTTATATGTGCCAACCATTGTACTGAGTGCTGGAGATACAGAAATGAACAGAGCATACAAAATTTCTGTCATTATGAGGCTTTCTTGCTTTTCTGCTTCTTGAAATTTAAATGAGTAGAGCAGATTGCATCTTTAATTATAAATTTAGAGTTAAAAATCTTGATATTATTTTAATTAACTCCATCATTGGCTACTAAAGTGCTGTAGGAACTTTTAGTGTGGGGCTTTAGATTCCTGTTATCCAGACAATTCAACTGCCTTTAAAATTAAAGACAACATTGAACACACAATTTTATCATCTGGATAAGTAGCTAAAAGAGGGGAAAAAAAAAACATGATTTGAACTTTACTCAACAAAGGCTAACAAAAATATTGAGTCTGTAGAGGTTCATCTGACTTGGGCAACCCACCTTTCCCAAACTTTGATTTCAGCTTTCACATATGCATTCACACCAGGTATTGTATGGGTCAGTGGGTTGAAACCACATGGTGTTTAAGGTAGTTAATATTATCAAAGAAGCATCTGGAGGATGTCCAAGGTTAATGAGAATTCCATTCTTGAATGTTTCATTAAAAATTCAGAGTTCCTTCTAACATGTTGAGATTCAATAAGGTATCATTTTTATTAATATGAGCAAAAAGTTTGCCTATTACATGAACATTCTCCCTTTTCTCAAATAATATGTCAGAATGACTAAATGTAGCCCTTTCAAAGTTTCCCCATTTAATGTAAGTATGGGTATGGACTTACAAGTGACCTTACACACATGTAGATAACATAATGCAAAGACAAATTATGCAAGTATGGTCTCAGAGTAGTTTTCCATAAAATACAGATGTTTGATTATATCATAGCATTATTAAGTGATTTATAAAACACTTAATTGATTTATAAAACATTATTAATTGATTTATAAAACATTTGAAATATTCTGTTCTTATTTTGGGAAACATTTCCTATGCCCAAAATTGTTTTCTCCTTTCAATGAAGAGTCTGTTGCAGGTGAGAACACTGAGACTGAGAAAGGTGAAACAACATCTCTAAAGTCACACAGCTGTTAAGGGGACCACTCGGAACTTAATGTGTAGTTTATTTTTTTTACTAGTACACACATGTGTTTCCTTCAGTTTTTGATTATCCTTTGAGTTCCTGGTTATCCTGACTCAATGGATTTCAAAAGTATTTTTCTATTTTCTGTGCATCAGCATTATGTTAGACAATAGCACAAAGTGAAAATTTGCAGAGAGTGGAACTCTGCTTCTATTGTGCACGCACACGTATCATCAGCACTCTCAGGTTTTTCAGAGGAAAAGTAATTCACAGGAATTAGATTTGAAATAAAAATCAAAAGTCTGCTTGCAAAAGTTCGTCTTTGAATTGATCATTATCTTTCACTATTTTCTAAAGGAAACGCAGCAATATTTAACAGGATTCATATATTTTTGATGGGGAAAATGTGACCCATGCAGAAATACAGTAGTGATACTTCCCATTCAATGACACCACTGGTTCTTAGTTAAGCAATTGGGAACTTAATTGAAATCTAACATATATACAGAAAAAAATATGTCAATTACAAATGTACGTCTTGACTGTTTACAAACTGAATATGCCTATGTAAACAGCATGCACATCATGAAAGAATACAACCAGCACCTAAGAAGCCCCTGTGTGTCCTCTTTCGGTTTCATGTATCCCCAAGGATGATCATTTCCCTGGCATCATGTACTAATTTTGCCTCTTTCTGTATTTCACATGCATGGAATCTGCAGTATATACGTATACGGCGTTTTTACTCAACATTATATTTCTGAGATTTTTCCATTGGTGTTATGAAGATTGTTTTATTGACGAGAGCATCCAATGAGATAATATATCTGCATTGTGTGTTTAAAAAAAAAACAGTGAATAAAATAAAAACACTAATTCGTGTGGCTGTAGGCTATAGCAAGACAAATATGAATAGAGAAAAATAATTATCTAGGTTAAGACACAAGGTAGAATTTGCTAAACTCAGGGTTGTGAATGGAGTTTGCTTGTAGAATGATTCCAATGTGGATGTAGGCTGATGCCTTAAGTTGGTTTAGACCGTGTTAGCTGACAAGGCCTCAAGAACTGCAAACTCGTTTGGTCATGCACCCTTTTGCCTACTCTACAAATAGGGTGTTACTGAAAAGTTGTACCTCTGAAGAAATCTCTCGAAAATGTTTGGAGAGAGTGATGTTGGTCTAGAGAAATTTTGAGAAAACTGACTCAAAATCAGTATATCTATTTTATTTATTTTTAAATTCCCTTTAAAAAGTAATATATAGTACATAACAGAATAATTTATGCTCATTAGGTGCTCTAGTGAATAAAATAATTTTTATACTTTGAATCTTTGATAGGATTTTGGGAATTCAAATGTTATTTAGAGATGTCAAGGATGTCAGAGGGAGTCTAATAGTGGTAGGTGATAAATGTGATGAATTGCAAATTGTGCACAAATATTTCAGATTTTTTGAAAAATTTTACTTTAAATTCTGGGATACATGTGTGAAACGTCAGAGGTTTTTTCCTGCCACAAACAGACAAATTTATCTCTGCCTTCCATCTCTTCTTAGTAAATGCATGAGGATAAAAGGCAAAATTTATGGTATTTTTCTGTTTAATAGTTATTTAGAATGCTATGAAATCACTTCTTAATGTTGTTGAGTTTTAGTAGATATGATGACAATGATAAATTTGCTGAATAATAAACCTTGTAATTGTCATAGGAATTTGATGTGCTTAATTCACTATATCTGGAAGATTTAATGATTAGATATATATTGAGGGGTGTTCAGACTTTAAAGCTAAAATTCTTTTAAAAAGTAGAAACTAGCTTATTTTGGAACTTTACAATGAATAACAAATTACCTTTATCAAAATTGATAATGAAAAGAGATATTGATTTGGTAGTCTTTTGCTATGTATATTTTTGTGTATGTTTTTCATTCTGACCTTCAAGGATTAGTGTACATTTATAAAGGGGTATATTTGCTATTAAAAAATCAAAAGGTTTTGTTTTAAAAAAAGAACAATTACAGAATGGAGTATTAGTTTCTTGTTGCTTCTATAATGAATAATTTATTTTGAGATAAATAAATAAAGTCTGAAACAAAATAAACTGGTTCCTATTTTTTAAAAGGATACCACGACCTTGGTGGTTTAAAACAACAAAAATTTATTAAAATTACAATAGAAATTGATTCTCCCACAGTTCTGGTGGTCAGGAGTTCAAAATCCTAGTGTCAGCTGGGCTGTGTTTCCTCCAGATGCTCTATGGGATATTCCTGTTCTTGCCACTTCCAGTTTCTGCTTGTTCCAGGTATTCTTGGATGTTTCTTGGCTTGTAGCTGCTGTACCCGAATCTCTACCTGTCTTGACATTGCCCTCTACTCTGCTGTGTGGGTTTCTCCTTTGTATGTCTCTTATAAGAACATTTATCATTGGATTTAGGACTCATATGGATAATCCAGGTTCATCTCATGTCAAGATCCTTAATTATATCTGCAATTTTCTTTTCCAAATGAAGTCACATTGACATATTCTGTGGGTTGACACAGACATCCCTATTTGAGGGCCATATAGACAGTTATTACAATATTGTATTAAGGAAAAGACTAAGTATTTTTAAAGTTACTTTTGAATGCTGCATAAAACTTAGGATTTAATTTATGTATCATTTAGATTTGGTTATATATTTAAATAACTTGCCAACATAAATATGAAAATCTATCATTTCAACTGTATAGCTGGCAGGCAAATAAATTACAAACTGGTCGTATGTTGTTTTTAGAAGACTGCCATTTTAACTCACAAAAATAAATGCTCACCGTCTTTTCCAGAATCATATAAAGCATGCTATAGTTTATAAACATCAGAAATTCTGTAAATGACTTTGGCAACAATTGGGCTGTATTTTTATTAGCATCAAATTTTAATAATTTAAAATATTTCTAGTATTTTATAGCACTATCAAGTGTTTCTCAAATGATGGGTTGGTTTTGTGCTGAAAATTGGGCCTGAAAATTAATAATACTGGAATAGAAATTGATTTGAATAAAGTATTGCAAAGAAAACCAACCATAATTATTTATTATTTATTTTTCAACTAATACATAATATTTGTACATATCTGTGGGGTACATGTGATATTTTGTTACATGAATAGAGTGTGTAACGATCAAGTCAGGGCATTTAGAATATCTATCGGCTTGAACATTTATTATTTCTCCGTGTTGGCAACATTTCAAAACCTCTCTTCTAGCTATTTTGAAGTATACAATACTTTGTTGTTAATTATAGTCACTCTTCTTTTCAGTTGAATGTTAGAACTTACTCCTTCTATATAACTGTATGTAAGTACACATTGCCAATCTGTCTTCATGCATTTCCCCTATTGCAGTCTTTGATAACTAACATTCTATTCTCTCACTCTATGAGATTAACTTTTTTTTAGCTCCTACATATGAGTGAGAATATGAAAAACTCAGACAAACATGATTTTTACCCAGTATTGTCATTTTGAAGATAACCAATGAGAAATAGGAGAGATAAGGCTGAAAACAAGAGAAGTTTATGGTAAAAATATGCTACCACAGATGACATATTCTCTAAGTTACTCATTTCACTTACATTTATTTCTGTGTGAATAGTTGACTTGAATTACGTGAGGTATTTAGGAAATCATCCCTAATGTTGAGAGCAATTGCCCTGGATAAATAATTTTGCACTGTGTTTTCTCTGTATTTTATCATAAGCTTTATCATGCTATTTTGAATGGACACATAGTATTTTTCCACTTGTCTATGTATAATTTAGCTCACTAATTTCCCATGTTTTATTTACGTTTCTTCTACAATTTTGTCATACTTAACTCACTGATGAACATATTTGTGCCTATGGTTTTTTCCATATTCCTTATAATACAGTTAAAAATTTCAAGAAGAGTTTTCGAGTCAAAGAACATAAATATATTTGAAAGTCTTGTTTATGTTAGGAAATTGTTATCCAAAAATGTTATTCTCCTTTTGACAAGCAGTACATGAGAGTTTGATTCAATATAATGTTTCTGAGATAGTTTCATGTTGCTATTGTTTATTCCAACTGATGAATAATGAATATTATTGTATTGTATGAACAAACCACAATAATTCATTCATTTATATGTTATGAACACTTAAGTTGATTCCAGTGTATCATTAATTTTTTTTTTTACAGTCCAGAGGTCTTTTATTTATTTATTTTTTTAATACCTGTTATGCCATGAATTCACAGGGAATAGTTTCCAGCAGCTCAGGCTCCTTCCCATTTTTTTCTCACAAAGTGTGCTTCTCTGGATGGAGCAGGCTGGAGCTTCAGCTGAACCCAGGTACCTTTCTCTTTGACTTCTTTCTTTTTCTGATCATTTTCCTTCACACGTTTCAGGAAGCTATCTTGGCTCTTAGAGTGCTTAAGGTGCTCAATACACACATTAATTCTCTGGGCAAGAATCTTGCCCTTAACTGTTTGTTTACAACAACGCCAACAGCATGCTGGGGAACATTGTAGACTCTTCCAGTTTTGTCATGGTAACACTTGTGGGGCATTCCTTTTTGAACAGTACTCATTCTTATTGATTCACATATATGTGGTCAAAGGAACAACTCCATGTTTTCTAAAAGGCCTAGAGAATATCGGATGCCTCACCTCTTTCCCTTTGAGTTCGTCATTTTGGCGAATTACTGGAAGATGATGGCTCCAGCCAAAAGGCTCTTTCATTAATTTAAACATCTATATCCTTGTGCATGTATGTGATATTTTCTCTCGAGTATCTACTTAGAAGTAGACTTTCTGAAGGGTTTTTCATGTTTCTATCTCCTTAAGTCCTGCTCTAATCTTAGTTATTTCCTGTCTTCTGCTAGCTTTTGAATTTGTTTGCTCTTGTGTCCCTAGTTCTTTTAATTGTGATGTTAGGGTGTAGATTTTAGATCTTTCCCGCTTTCTGATGTGGGCATTTAGTGCTATACATTTTCCTCTAAGCACTGCTTTAACTGTGTTCCAGAGATTCTGGTCCATTGTCTCTTTGTTCTCATTGGTTTCAAAGAACTTTATTATTTCTGCCTTAATTTCGTTATTTACCCAGTAGTCATTCCAGAGCAGGTTGTTCAGTTTCCATGTAGTTGTGTGGTTTTGAGTGAGTTTATTAATCTTGAGCTCTAATTCGATTGCACTGTGGTCTGAGAGGGTGCTTCTTATGATTTCTATTCTTTTGCATTTGCTGAGGAGTGTTTTACTTCCAATTATGTGGTCAGTTTTAGAATAAGTGTTATGTGGTGCTGAGAAGAATGTGTATTCTGTTGATTTGGGCTGGAGAGTTCTGTAGGTACCTATCAGGTCCGCTTGGTCTAGAGCTGAGCTCAAGTCCTGAATACGCTTGTTAATTTTTTGTCTAATTGATCTGTCTAATATTGACAGTGGGTGTTAAAGTCTCCCACTATTGTTGTGTGGGAGTCTAAGTCTCTTTGTAGGTCTCTAAGAGCTTGTTTTATTAATCTAGGTGCTCCTGTATTAGGAGCATATATATTTAGGATAGTTAGCTCTTCTTGTTGCTTTGATTCCTTTACCATTACGTAGCACCGTTCTTTGTCTTTTTTAATTGTTGTTGGTTAAAGTTTGTTTTATCAGAGACTAGAATTACAACCCCTGCTTTTTTTTTTTTGCCTTTTTTTTTTTTTTTTTGCTATTTGCTTTGTAAATATTCCTCCATCCTTTTATTTTGAGCCTATGTGTGTATTCGTATGTGAGACGGGTCTTCTGAATACAGCACACCTATGGGTCTTTACTCTTTATGGAATTTGCCAGTCTTTGTCTTTTAATTGGGGCATTTAGCCCATTTACATTTAAGGTTAATATTGTTGTGTGTGAATTTTATCCTGTCATCATGATGCTAGCTGGTTATTTTGCGCGTTAGTTGATGCAGTTTCTTCATAGTGTCATTGGTCTTTATATTTTGGTGTGTTTTTGCAGTGGCTGGTACTGGTTTTTCCTTTCCATATTTAGTGCTGCCTTCAGGGACTCTTGTAAGGCAGGCATAGTGGTGACAAAATCCCTCAGCATTTGCTTGTCTGTAAAGGACTTTATTTCTCCTTCATTTGTGAAACTTAGTTTGGTTGGATATGTTCATAATTATATATATCATTGATTTTTGTAGATATTGGCAAATTACAATTATCACATATGAAATGATTATTAATACATGAATAGGTCTGTTTGTAAGCACTTTATCTTACACTATTGGTCAATTTTTCTATACCTGTGCCACTATCACCCTGTCTTATTCTTATAACTTGGTAAAATTCTTGATATATTGTTGAGAAATTTCTCAAATTTCGTTCTGTTTCAAAGTCATCTTACTATATTCCTAACATTTTGCTATTATCACCTAAACTTTAGATAAGCTCATCATGTTTCTTGTTGCTGTTTTGATTGAAATTACACTAAAATTTCATTTGAGGGAGGATGAAAAGTAAGACTTAGAATGGTAAATCTTCCATTTATGAACACAGTATTTCTCTTCATTTATTTGTTTACTTTTTTTGCATTATATTGCAATTATTTCCTTGAAAGTTTTATATAATTTTGTTAGATTTATTTTTTTGTTACCTTAGAGTTTTTACTGATATTATAAATAGTATCTTTTATCTATTACATATTATAATTGGTTAGTACTGGTATATAGGCACAATATTGATTGGTTAGTACTGGTATATAGGCACAATATTATTCAGCAATGTTATTTATTCCTGTATTTTAAAAGCCCATTCCCACTTGTAGATTCTCCTGGATTATCTAGGTAGACAACAATATCATCTATAAATAAATTTTTTATACACTTCCTTATTCTTATATTTTATTTCTTTTTCTTGTCTTCTTGCTTTGGCTAAGATGTATAATATATTGTAAAACAGAAGAGGTCATAGAGGGAATCCTTGGCTTTACCTTAATTTAATGACAATGCTTCTAAATATTTATCATTATTGTATTTACTATGACATTTTTGTTAATGATGCAGTAATAGGTTAAATATCATACTGTTAAATTTTACTTATTTTTGTTATATTTCTATAGAGGTGATTATAGAATTTAAATTTGGCAATGTGCTATATTATGTTAATAGCTTTTCTGATACAGAATTGTCTTGTTTTCCCAGTATAAATCTTAGTTCATAATCATAATTTTTATTTACTAATAATTTAGAAAATTTGTATCTATTTTTAAAATTTTTACTTATTTTATTTTTGTAGGGACATAGTAGATGTATATTTTTATGGGGTACATGGAATGTTTTGATACAGGCATGCAATGTGAAATAAGCACATCATGGAGAATGGGATATCTATCCTCTCAATTGTTTATTCTTTGAGTTACAAATAATCCAATTATATTCTTTAAGTTATTTAAAATATACAATTAAGTTATTATTGTCTTTAGTCACTCTATTGTGCTATTAAGTAGTATTTCATATTCATTCTTTTTATTTCTTGTACCCATTAACCATCCTCGCCTCCCCACAAATCTCTCACTATGCCTCCCAGCTTCTGGTAACCATTCTTCTACTATGTCCATGAGTTTAATTGATTTGATTTTTAGATCCCACAAATAATTGAGAGTATGTGATGTTTGTCTTCCTGTGCTTGGCTTATTTCTTTTAATATAATGATCTCGAGTTTCATACATGTTGTTGCAAATGACCATATCTCATTTTTTTTTTTAAGGCTGAATAGTATTGTGCAGCCTTAAAAAAAGTGTTGATGGACACTTAGGTTGCTTCCAAATCTTAGCTGTTGTAAACAGTGCTGAAACTAATATAGGAGTGAAGATTTTTCTCAGTTATACTGATTTCCTTTCTTTTGGGTATATATCCAGCTGTGGGATTACTGGATCATACGATAGCTCTATTTTTAGTTTTTTGAGAAAGCTCCAAACTGTTGTCCATACGGACTGTACCAATTTACATTCCCACCAGCAGTGCACAAGAGTTTCCTTTTCTCCACATTCTTGCCAGCATTTGTTATTGGCTGTCTTTTGGATATAAGCCATTTTAACTGGGATGAGGTAATATCTCATTGCAGTGATTTGCATTTCTTTGATAATTAGTGATGTTGAGATTCTTTTCATATGCCTGTTTACCATTTGTATGTCTTCTTTTGAGAAATGTCTACCCCAATCTTTTGCCTATTTTTTGATTAGATTTTTTTTTTTCCTGCATAGTTGTTTGAGCTTCTTACATATTCTGGTTATTAACCTCTTGTCAGAGTAGTAGTTTGCAAATATTTTCTCCTGTTCTGTGTGTTGTTTCTTCACTTTGTTGATTGTAGCCTTTGCTGTGCAGAAGATTTGTTTCTGCGTTCTCAATTTTGTTCCACTGGTCTATGTATCTGTTTTTATGCCAATACCATGCTGTTTTGATTATTATAGCTCTTTAGTATAATATAAAGTCAGATGCTGTGATTCTGCCAGTTTTGTTCTTTTTGCTTAAGATAACTTTGGCTATTCTGGGTTTTTTGTGGTTTCATATAAATTTTAGGATTGTTTATCTATTTCTGTGAAGAATGTCATTGGTATTTTGATAGGGATTGCATTGAATCTATAGATTGCTTAAGGTAGTATAAGCATTTTAACAATATTGATTCTTCCAATCTATGAACGTGGAGTATTTTTCCATTTTTTTGTGTTCTTTTCAATTTCCTTAATCAGTGTTTTTTTAGTTTTTATTATAGAGATCTTTCACTTTGGCTAAGTAAATTCCCAGGTAATTAATTTTATGTGTGGTAGTACATATATTGCAAATGAGTTGATTTTTTGATTTCTTTTTCATATTGTTCACTGTTGAAATGCTACTGATTTTTTATGTTGATGTATCCTGAAACTTTACTGAATTTGTATAGTGGTTCTAATAGTTTTCTTATGGAAACTTTAGGTTTTCCCAAGTTTAGGATCATATTATCTGCAAACAATGATAATTTGACTTCCTTCTTTCCAAATTGGATGCCCTTCATATCTTTCTCTTCTGATTTCTCTAGCTAGGACTTCCAGTGCTATGCTGAATAACAGTGGTGAAAGTGGACATCCATGTCACATTCCTGATCTTAGAGGAAAGGCTTTCAGGTTTTTCCCATTTAGTATGATACTAGTTGTGGGTCTGTTGTATGTGACTTTTATTATGTTGAGGTGTGTTTTTCTATACCCAGTTTTTTGAGGGGTTTTATCATGAATGACTGTTGAATTTCATCCAATGCTTTTTCAGCATTAATTGAAATGAACATACGGTTTTTATACTTCATTATATTGATATCATGTATCACATTGATTAATTTGTATATGTTGAACTATCCTTGCATCCCAGGAATAAATCCCACTTGGTCATGGTGAATGATCTTTCTAATGTATTGTTGAATTTGGTTTACTAGTATTTTGTTCAGAATGTTTGCATCAATGTTCATCAGATATAGTGGTCTGCAGTTTTCTGATTTTGATGTGGCTTTGTCTGGCTTTAGTATCAGGGTAATACTGGCCTTGCAGAATGAGTTTGGAAGTACTTCCTACTCCTTTATTTTTTGAAACAGTTTGAGTATGATTCGTATTAGTTTTTTAAATGTTTGGTAGAATTTGGCAATGAAGTCATTGGGTCCCAGGCTTTTCTTCACTGGAAAAATTTTATTACAGCTTCAATCTTGTTACTTGTTATTAGCCTGCTCACATTTTGGACTTCTTCCTGATTAAACATTGGTAGGTTGCATTTATCCAGGAATTTGCCAATTTCTTTCAGACTTTCCAATTTATTGGCATGTAATATAAGTATAATATAAAGGCATTGCTCATAATAGCTCATATAAGCTTTTGTTTGTCTGGGAAAGTCTTTATTTTTTCTTCTTCGTGTTTGAAGAGTACTTTCACCAGATACATTAAGATTAAGTTTTTTTCTTTCAGCACTTTAAATTTTTTATACAATTCTCTCCTGGCCTCTAAGATTTCCACTGAAAAGTCTGCTGCCAGATGTATAAGAGCTCCATTGTATGTTATTTGCTTCTTTTCTTTTCCTGCTTTTAGAATCCTTTCTTTATCCTTGAACTTCGGGAATTTGATTATTAAGTTCCTTGAGGTAGTCTTCTTTAAGTTATATCTGCTTGGTATTCTATAACCTTCTCATACTTGAATATTGATATCTTTCTCCGGGTTTGGGACATTCTCTGTCATTATCCCTTTGAATAAACTTTCTACCTCTATCTCTTTCTTTACCTCCTTTTCAAGGCCAATAACTCTTGGAGTTGCCCTTGTTGAGGCTATTTTCTGCATCATGCAAGCATGCTTCATTGTTTTTTATTCTTTTTTTTTTTTTTGGTCTCCTCTGACTGTATATTTTCCATTAGCCTGTCTCGAAGCTCACTAATTCTTCTGCTTGATCTATTCTGCTATTAAAGGACTCTGATGCATTCTTTACTATGCCAATTTCAGTTTTAAGCTCCAGAATATCTTCTTGAGTTTTTAAAACAATTTCAATATCTTTGTTAAATTTATCTGATAGAATTCTGAATTCCCTCCCCATGTTGTTTTGAGTTTCACTGAGTTTCTTCAACAGAGCTGTTTTGAATTCTCTGAAATGTCACATATATCTGTTTCTTTGGATTGGTCCCTAGTGCCTTATTTAGTTTATTTGGTGAGGTCATGTTTTCCTGGATGATGTTGATGCTGGTAGATACTCTTTAGTGTCAAAACATTGAAGGGTTAGATATTTATTGTAGTCTTCCTTCTCTGGGCTTATTTGTAGATGTTCTTCTTGGCAAGCCTTTTTCAGAAAGACTTCGGCATTCTGATCTAAGTTGTGTCTGTTTTATGGGGCACCCCCAGCCCAATAATGCTGTGGTTCTTGCAAACTTGTAGAGGTACTGTCTTGGTCCTTTCCCTTACATTCTCCCAAACATATGTAGTCTCTTTCTCTGTTCTGAGACACCTAAAGCTGGGGGTGGAGTGACCCAAGTACCCCTCTGGCCATCACCATTGTCCACTGGGTCAGACCTGAAGCCAGCACAGCACTAGGTCTTGCCCAAGGTCTGCTGTAACGAATCCCTGGTTACTGCCTATCTTTGCTCAAGGCCCTGGAGTTCTCCAATCAACAGATGGCAAAGCCAGCCAGACCTGTGTCCTTCCCTTGGATGGTTCCAGGAGTGCTGTCCAGGAATCAGGGGTTAGAGTCAAAAACTTTAGAAGTCAACCTGATGTTCTATTGTATTGGGGCTGGGCTGGCACTCAAATGACATTATACAGTCTTTCCCACTCTTCCCCTTTCCAAAGGGAGAGGATCCTCACCCCATGGTCACTGCCACCCCAGGTCAAGAGGAGTACTGCCGCACTACGGCCAGTATTCCCTTAAGGTACAGGGTCTCTTAAATCTGTTTTTAATGAATGCTGCCTGACCTAGGACTCACCCTCCAGGGACGTTGGCTCCCCTCTGGCCTAGGGCAAGTCTAGAAATGCCATCCAAGAGTCAAGTCATATAATTGGGAACCCCCAGAAGCTTGCCTGGTACTCTACTTTGCTGTTGCCATGCTGGTACCTAAGGTGCAAGACAAAGTCCCCTTTATTTTTCCCTCTGTTTTTCTCAAGCAGAAAGAGTTTTGCCCTGTAGCCACCACAACTGGTTAGGTGCGGAGTCTCACCTAAAGCCAGCAAGTCTCAGAGGTTCATCCAAGGCCCTTGATGTAGTACCGGGGTGTTGCTGCTGATTATTCAGGGCCCAAGGACTCTTCAGTTAGCAGGTGATGAATACTACCAGGACTGGATCCTTTCCTTCAAGGCAGTGAGTTTCTGGCCCAGGGTTTGTCTAGGAAAGTTATTTCTGGCCCAGGGTTTGTCTAGGAAAGTTATTTCTGGCCCAGGGTTTGTCTAGGAAAGTTATTTGGGAGGTAGGACCTGGAACGGGGGCCTCATGACTCCAACTGGTGCCGTATCATGCTATGGTTGGGAAGATATCCTAGAAGCAAGACAAAGACCTGCCCATTCTTCTCTCTCCTTTCCTCAAGCGAAGGAAGGGGTCTCTTGGAGCAGCAAGCTGTGCAGCCTGAGGTTAGGGGAGGAGTGAGGCCAACACCCCCTTAACTGCCCAGCTGATGTTTCGGTACATCTTGTCACCCCACCCTGCATCAGTTGACTGTGTCTGGGCCTAAATCAGCACTAGAACTTGCCTACGAGTTCCTATTTTTATGGCCTAGATTGTCTTTCAAGTTTACTTGGAGACACAGAGTGCTATAGCTTTCTGTGGCAAGGTTTGTGGGCAGTCAAGTTTGGATCACAGGGAATAGCAGTTCCCTTCTTACTAGGGCTGGTTTAAATCCTCCCTGTGTACAGACATCAACTGAGTTTGGTCCCGTTTTTCTTTCTGCTCTAACAAGCCAGCACTGAGTTCAATGCCTAACAATTGCTGTGCTCTGCCTATCCCAGTGCCCAGAGGTGCTCTCCATACCACAGAGCAGCTGTCTGCAGTAGGGAGGAGTGGCATCAGCGATTCCAGACTCTTCTTTATATCTCTTCAGTGCCTCTTTGAGCAATGTGATGTTAAAACCAGATACTACGAATGCTCACTTAATTTTTACCTCTTATGAAGGTCTTTTTTTTCCGTGTCGATTGTTAACTTGGTGTCCTTGTTAACTTGGTGTCCTTGTGAGGGGGACAATCAGTGGAGCTTTGTATTCTGCCATCTTGTTCTGCCCTCTATCGTACCTATGTTTTGCAGTGAGATTTTTCAATACCTTTCTTTTTTATCGTATTTATCTTTTTTATGGTATTTATATAAATACCGTGTAAAGTATTTATATAAAAACTTATATATTTATCAACAAATACTTTAATTATATCAAAACATGACACTTTATATTATATAGTATTTATACTATATACTTTATATAGTATTTATATACTTTATATAGTATTTATATAAATAATATAGTTTTTATATAGTATTTATCTTTTTATAATATTTATCTTTTTTATAGCATTCTTGACCTATTAGGTATCAAGGTCATGTTAAACTCATAAAATAATTGAGTTATTTCCAATTAAAATAATAATTTGGAATATTTTTATAAATCATAACTTATCTATTTTTTGATGGTTTACAAGAAGCTGTAGCTATACTATCTTTTTAAGTGTAAGATTTTTAAAAATAATTGAATCAATGTTTAATAGAATGTATTAGAATCAATTATAGTAGGTTTTTAAAGAAAATTCTCAATATTATCCAAGTGGATAGGCAGAGATGAAAGTGCTTATATTTGATAAATTTTGATTTATTCTAAATATATAGCAAATTTTTATATTTGAGAATATAAAAAATTTTGTATTTGAGAATCTAGAAATGTTAGTTCTATATTCTATGGCAAGAGTTTTTTTTTTTTTCCCCATGTACTGTAGAACATTGAACAGCATAAAATATTTAGACATTTAATTCTACAAAGGGATGTAGGACTAGCATTATTCTTTGTATTCACGAGCCCTGCATTGCATAATTATAAATATGTATGGTTTCATATAATTTGAATAAAATAGGAAAATATCTCTTTGCTTCTCATGCTTTCAAGCTTATTAAAAAAATATAATAGATACACTTTCTGCAAGCCAGAAATAAAATTTCTACATATGATATCTGATTGTCACATGGGATTTTATTATAAAATCAGAATGCTATTTCTCATGAAGAAACTCTACTTTGGAAGATTACAAACTTTTACACATTAAAAGTATATACACTGGGAACTCAGCTGTGTTTATTTTAATAAATCAATGCATATCAGTGAACAGTAGGGGCAATTGAATAATTTAATGGTCAACAATAATGGTGAACAACTTTTTGCACGATGACAAGCTTAGAAAAATTTAAAAAGTTAAAATTGTTTTTAAGTGGAACATTAATAAATTCAGTAGTAAGTAGCTTTATCTTTCCAAGTGAAAAATACTCACTTTTCAAACTTGATTATTTTACTGTATAAAATAATGATTTATTTATTTTTTCACGACTGGTATGCGTTGTCTTGGGAAATAGCACACCTAGGAGCAACTTTCTTTTTTTTCCCTTAGATTTTTACAGTACTCTGTCATGTACTGCATTTACATGCATTGTATCATTTTAACTGCAACGACTCATTTCTCAGACTGAGGCTCAGAGGCATGAAGTAACTTGAGGTTCCACAGGAGTTTGGTGGTAGATCTTGGCTTTGTCCTTTTAAATACAACATTAATTGAGCACTGTGAGTTCTGCAGGTGGATGGGCAGGTGAACAGGTTGCAGCATCTCAGGCTTTCTTCTCTAGCTGTGCTGGGCTGGCAGGGAAGGTGATTCTACCTCTGAGCATCACTAGTACCACAACTCCTTCAAAAGGATTGGTTGGCAAACAGGCTACTCACTGTCAGTTGGCATTTAATGGCTTTGGTTCCTGAGGGATACAGCTTGCTTTGTACCCTGTCTACAGGCTAAATGATATTAAGAAAAAAGATTGGAAGTGCATATATCAAAATGTTGTATAGAGATGGTCTTGGGGTAGTAAGATTAGAGTCCAAAAGATACCATATCAAAAATTCATCAAATATTAACAGTAGTGGTTTCTGGGTAGTAGGATTATGGGCTTTGAATATTTTTTGGTGAGTCTTTGTATATTCTAGGTTTTATGCATCTAGTTAAGTATAACTTTTATAACTAGAGAACATGGTTATTTAAAAAATAAAAATAAAAGAGCAACCAACAAAATTCAACAGCATTAAAAGAGTCTACTGAGTCTATCTGAAGTCTACTGAGGTTGCAATTGATATACAGTTGACTGAATTAAGTCAATAAATTGAATAATATCTGGATGTTTGGATTAATTTTACCCTTCCCTCAAAAAACAAAGCTAATTTGAATGTGTGAATGTGTGTTACAGTTTATGTATGCTGTACATGTATGTATAGACAAAAACTTACTGAAACACATAACTTAGAAGTTTTCAAGAATCTTCAGTTGTTATTTTTACAAGTTGCGTGATTTATAAAGTGTGTGTATGCATATGTATGTTTGTCAAATTTGTTAATCTGAAAATAAGACTTTCAAGTCCAAGGACACTCCTAAAATCTTAAGTTTGGCTCATATGTAAAAATTTAGTACATGCTACTTGAGAGTTTTTTCTTTTACTGCCTTAGATTTCGATCTGAGTATACAGACTGGATGTTCTTATATTGTACAGAATTGCAAGATGTTACAATCACCAGTGCAAATATCACAAAGCATTATAGTTTGTTTTACATAATTATGTGATAAAAATTTCAAGGCAGATGCTTAAAAAAGCACAAAACACCAAACCATAGGGATCCCTTCTGTGTTATAAACTAATAAGGTCTATACCCTACGTTCCTTGGCCACATGACTTTATTTTGCATCCTTCTGAAACAGAAGGAAAATATCTTTTATATCTCAGGATAGTCCACACAGAACAAACATTCTTTTCATGGTTTTTAAGTCTTTTTTTTATGACCATAGATTTTCTTACTTGAAGCTAACTACTGTGTCCTCAGAATTTCAGCTCTCCAAAGCAGGCAATCCCAATTTTATAATCAAGTGCTTCATTGACATAATCCATGAAAGCTAATGCACGCCCATCATTTGGTTTGCTGCATGCCAAGTATGTTATGGTGGCCCAGTTTTAGAAATTGTAAATGTTAAAAGAAGTTTTTAGCTTAATAGAGTAAAATATCATCATTAAACATATTTATTCTCAAAGGTCATGTAATTGATTTTAGAAACAAACTATGAGTGGCAGTTACAGGAATCAGATTCCGAAACTTCACTCAGATCCTAGGGCCCCATATTGGACTATTTGTGTGTCAGAAATTGTTGCATAGATTCATTCATGATCTTACATACTTTTGCTAGCTATTGTGGCAGTGTTTGGGAGAGCGGAAAACAGCTCATAGTCAGCAATAGCCTAAAGAAGACTCTGGTTTGCCAAGCAGATATTTTCAAATTACCTTATTTCTCCTTATCAGCTGAAAAATCGGTATATATTAGCTGCAGTTTCTACTTGAATTCTTTCCTTCTCATCTTCTCTTCCTTCCTTTTCTCTCTATTTAGGTAACAAAATAAGTCAGTTTTTGTGTCTACAACTTTCTAAGCTACTCAAAATCACAGAAAAATTACAGTGAAGAGGAAAGAATTTCCACTGTTAGTAAAGTCTGGCTGCTACAGTAGCTCATGCAATGAGTAGAGCATCTCTTGTTTTCCTATCTTTGAAATAAAAGGCTTTTTCTAGCTGAGAAACTGATTTACTAAAAAGTATTTATATCTATATGACAAACTTATCCTAAATTTAACAAAATTATATATATGTGGTATTTTACCCACATTGGAGTTTTCTGGTAAAAGGATACAAGATCTCTAGAGGCTACTGCCTGTGAAGGCAGTTGAGGTGATAGCTATGTCTGTAGTGACGGTAGTAACCTCATCTTACAGCATTCTTAATATAAAACACAGATTTTGGAAAAAAACACACATATTCAGAGAAGTATAATTTCTTAGGTGGATAGTCATGCTTTCGTCATCCTATTATGTAAAAGAATATATTGTTCCAAATGTCACTGTCCTGAAAGCACAAAAAAGTTTCCATTTTGGAGAACCTGATTAGAATTTTCAAGACATAATTTACTTTTTGTCAATAATATAGTAATAGTCTCTGAGGATCTTGGTAATACTGCCTTTTCTTGGCTCTTCTTTTTCTCTCTACAGATGCTTTGCATGTTGCCACTACAGAAACTCTTACTGCAAGAAAGACCCCTTTGTATTACCAGTGATAGAAAAACATGTAGAATCTCTGTTAAGCAATGTTCCTTCAGAAATGAAAAGCACCTTAATAAATGTTCCCCCTCAGCAATTAGAAGGCTAAAATATTTCATACTGAGGAACTTTTCTAGTGATTGAGTTCTCAATGGTAAGAGAACACAAAAGGAGACTTGTTTTTTTCCCAACAAAAATACTTACCTGCATTTTTTACTCTTTAAGAATAATTCCTTGGCTGTCTGAAATGGAAGAGCCATCACATTGGCTCAACGTCTGTAATAATATTTTGTCAACTCACGCTTTTCTTGGAGAAGATATTATTAAAACCTTTTTCTTTTTTTTTTTTTTTTTTGAGACGGAGTCTCGCTCTGTCGCCCAGGCTGGAGTGCAGTGGCGGGATCTCTGCTCACTGCAAGCTCCGCCTCCCGGGTTCACGCCGTTCTCCTGCCTCAGCCTCCCGAGTAGCTGGGACTACAGGCGCCCGCCACCACGCCCGGCTAATTTTTTGTATTTTTAGTGGAGGCAAGGTTTCACTGTGTTAGCCAGGGTGGTCTCTATCTCCTGACCTTGTGATCTGCCTGCCTCGGCCTCCCAAAGTGCTGGGATTACAGGCGTGAGCCACTGCACCCGGCCTGAAACCTTTTTGTGTTGATATTTCTAAAGATTAATTTTAAAACAAGATTTGGCAATATATAACATGAAATTCATAATATAGAATGCCATAAATAGATTACAATGGAGTTAAGAAATTAGATTAAAATTGAGAAGCTCATATTAGACTGAATATTTCATTTGAATGAAAAAAGATAATTGGGGAACTAGAAGTAAATTGAAACAATCAGAGAAGCTATTGCCAGCGTACTGAAATCAGCCTGGTGTCATGTTACCTGAAACATAGTTTCCACACACAAACTGTGGACAGTTCTCTACCTTTCCTACAGAGCAACGGAAGCCCTATGGTAATTAATCCCCACGAGGCAGAGATAACAAGATCAGTGTGGAAGAGTTTATTGCTGATGAGAATTTAATCTGGGTTACTATTGTATTGGACAAAGATGCTGGCTGAGGAAGGGGGTCCCTACCTTCAGCTCTGGCTTCCTATTGCACTTAGCATAAAATCAGACTCTTTGCCATAGCTCTCCTGATGATCTCATGTCTACTGACTTCTAAATCATTTCATTTCATTCCATGCTCCCTTGTCACTATACTCTAACACCATAGTCTTCATGGCTTTTTTTAACTATTGTGTCTTCCTTAAGGCCTTTGCATATGCTATTTCATTTGCTTGGCATTCTCTTCACAAAGACTTGCCCATAGTGGGCATCTTAGAGTCAAATTGAACAGTCTAAATATCACCTTTTTGGAGATGGTTTTCCCAAACACTTCAGTTGCCTCGCTGTCTTTTAATTCTACCAGAATAGTTTTTTTAAATGCCTTTGCCATTATCTATAATTGTATATTTCTGTGCTCACTTTTACATTCTTGTCTCCCACACTATAATATGAACTCCATGTAAAACAGGATATATATCTGTCTAATTTACTGTTATAACTGCAGTGTTGCCCAATAAATATTTATTTAATGAGTGGTTTTACATAGTAAAAACAATGAATCCAGTCCATTTTAGCAAGTGAACTTGATAAAATAATTTTGTGTTCATGATGACCCAAAGAGATGAAATTAATTTGAGATATGTTTAAGGATAGCCTTAATGCAGGTTTGATATTTTAAATTGAGTATCCTGCATTAAAATGTTAGTCGATATCCAAGCTACCAAACATAAATAGTCTCTAACCTATTGGTTCATAGAACTGTTCAACCATTAAGTAAATCTTTTCTATTAAAATTATAATTTCCATAATTCTTTTATTGGTAAGAAATATAAGGAGGAAACGTTCAAGGCACAGATTAAAGGGGAACCTCCTAAAGAATATTATGAAAATTAGCTTGCTAGAAATGAGTCATACTGAATGTTTAGGCTGACAAATTCCACGTGTTCTAAGTTAAAATATATTGTTTCAAAATAAAAACTAATAAGTTTTGTACTGTTTTATCACACACATATTTTAATTAGGAATATTAAATAAAGTTTGTTAAGACAGATGTAGTTACTCCTCTGTTTCTTTTAGTAGAATGTAAGGGGAAGCAAGCCTTTAAGAGATAAATGTTGCTTGTGATGAGATGAATGACCTCACTGGAGGTGAAGTCCATTTTGGTTCACATGGCCTTCCTCTTGGATGGAAGCTGAAATCTCATCTGTCTCTTAAGTCTCTCTCTAAACTCAAGCTTGGACAGGGGTGCAGTGGAACCAACTCATGGTTCTCTAGGGATGAGTAACATTGAATCTATCACCTGCCTCATTCATCTTAAGATAGAGGATACCTGGATGGTGACAGTGCCCTGCCCTGGAATCAGGAGTAGGTACACAGGAAGAATGAGCCTTTGGTTAGAATTAACATAAGAATTTCTGGCTTATTCATCATGAGTAAATAAAAGCTAAAAACATCAGAAGAAATTATCCTAATTAATAAATTAATTAATAGTTTAGCAATTCATTTAACATTTTTGAACATCTATTATCTGTCAGGGACTTCCCTAGACATTTTCACACACTTCTTCATTTTGAATGCCATTAAATACATATTTATTATAAATGTGAGACATTTAGGGAGGAGATTGGGAGGAGGGAGAGTTTCAGGGAAAAAAACAGAAAAAAAAAAACAACCAAAACTGTCCACTATTATGTTCAGTACCTGGGTGACTGTACACGGAACCCCTGTGTCACAAGTTTACCTATATAACAAACCTGCACATGTAGCCCTGAACTTTTTAGAATAAAAGTTATAATATTAAGAAAACACTCATGTTTTATAATAAATTTTACATATCTAAAAATTTGTTACAGGAATTTGAAGACATGGTGCTGCTGGTTGTTTGTTGAAATTTGTGTTTCTGTTTTGCATTTATTCATAGATCTTCTCATAAGTAATTGTATTTAAAAAATTAAAACTCGGCCGGGCGCAGTGGCTCACATCTGTAATCCCAGAACTCTGGGAGGCCGAGGCGGGCGGATCACGAGGTCAGAAGATACAGACCATCCTGGCTAACACTGTGAAACTGCGTCTCTACTAAACATACAAAAAATTAGCCGGATGTGGTGGTAGGTGTCTGTAGTCCCAGCTACGCTGGAGGCTGGGGTAGGAGAATGGCGTGAACCCGGGAGGCGGAGCTTGCAGTGAGCCGAGATTGTGCCACTGCACTCCAGACTGGGCCACAGAGCAAGACTCTGTCTCAAAAAACAAACAAACAAACAAACAAACAAAAAAACCCAAAACAAACAAAACAAACAAAATTAAGACTCAAATAAAAATATTTTAAAAATGCATACATATATTCCTCAGTTCTCTCGTTTTGTAATTTTCTATGTAAATTTAAACAAATTACTAAAATTCTCAGAACTTGAGCTTCCTAATTTGAGATATTAATAGTTGAGATAAGATGGTGCCTTGGGTCCTTTCCAGTCCTAATTCTCTATTATTGATCTTTGTCATTGACAGATGGATGTCTTATACACATAGTGTTACTCAGGAGTGCTGTTCAAAATATTTAAGGATTAATTCAGTGAACTGTGGAAGCTCAGGTATCAATGAGCACCCTGTGATGTGACTTTTGGGGAATGTTTGGCAGTATGAGCCAACAACCTGGTTGACGAAGGGTGCAGATGGGCACTGGGTATTTTGCTGTCAGGGTGCCATTGCCACAGTTGGGCCATTGTCTATTCTGCTGTGGTCTGCTCTGACCAGAGAAAAAGGCTGGAACGGGGACTGGCATGTAGGAGCCAAGATGGGTTGGCTGGTAGGCTTGGCAGGCTAGAGGGTACCAGGTCAGTGCCCTCTAGGTGTCCACCTGTGGCTCCTCAGGCAGAGTTGGCCTGAATAACTGAGGATAGGGTGGCTGAGATGGCAGATGTTTTCCAAGTAGCATGCATTTCCGTATATTGATCAGTGCAGACATACTTCTACATATGAGCTACATTCTGGCTGAACATCAGTTCTGGGGAATCATTTTCCACAGCAACATTCCTTTCCCTTAACCTTAACTTAGATACTTCTAAAGCGATTTGTAAATGTAGTGTGATATTGTTTCAAATCTGCATGAAAACCATTAATCTTCCATCTGTAGGATTAAAAACAAAACAAATATTGATGGAGAATCTACTAGGTGAATGTGTCTGTTCTAGGCACTGGGTATACAGTGGTGGAGAAGACAAA
>NW_012109430.1:112099-114567 GCF_000951045.1 Mandrillus leucophaeus | reverse complement strand
ATACAAAAAATTAGCCGGATGTGGTGGTAGGTGTCTGTAGTCCCAGCTACGCTGGAGGCTGGGGTAGGAGAATGGCGTGAACCCGGGAGGCGGAGCTTGCAGTGAGCCGAGATTGTGCCACTGCACTCCAGACTGGGCCACAGAGCAAGACTCTGTCTCAAAAAACAAACAAACAAACAAACAAACAAAAAAACCCAAAACAAACAAAACAAACAAAATTAAGACTCAAATAAAAATATTTTAAAAATGCATACATATATTCCTCAGTTCTCTCGTTTTGTAATTTTCTATGTAAATTTAAACAAATTACTAAAATTCTCAGAACTTGAGCTTCCTAATTTGAGATATTAATAGTTGAGATAAGATGGTGCCTTGGGTCCTTTCCAGTCCTAATTCTCTATTATTGATCTTTGTCATTGACAGATGGATGTCTTATACACATAGTGTTACTCAGGAGTGCTGTTCAAAATATTTAAGGATTAATTCAGTGAACTGTGGAAGCTCAGGTATCAATGAGCACCCTGTGATGTGACTTTTGGGGAATGTTTGGCAGTATGAGCCAACAACCTGGTTGACGAAGGGTGCAGATGGGCACTGGGTATTTTGCTGTCAGGGTGCCATTGCCACAGTTGGGCCATTGTCTATTCTGCTGTGGTCTGCTCTGACCAGAGAAAAAGGCTGGAACGGGGACTGGCATGTAGGAGCCAAGATGGGTTGGCTGGTAGGCTTGGCAGGCTAGAGGGTACCAGGTCAGTGCCCTCTAGGTGTCCACCTGTGGCTCCTCAGGCAGAGTTGGCCTGAATAACTGAGGATAGGGTGGCTGAGATGGCAGATGTTTTCCAAGTAGCATGCATTTCCGTATATTGATCAGTGCAGACATACTTCTACATATGAGCTACATTCTGGCTGAACATCAGTTCTGGGGAATCATTTTCCACAGCAACATTCCTTTCCCTTAACCTTAACTTAGATACTTCTAAAGCGATTTGTAAATGTAGTGTGATATTGTTTCAAATCTGCATGAAAACCATTAATCTTCCATCTGTAGGATTAAAAACAAAACAAATATTGATGGAGAATCTACTAGGTGAATGTGTCTGTTCTAGGCACTGGGTATACAGTGGTGGAGAAGACAAAGTCCCTATCTCTGTAGAGTTTATAAACTTTCTACAGATAAAAGAGGAGGAGGAGACTGGGCCACATGGAATTATTGGCCCAGGTGAAGGTCGATCAGACTGACCTTTCTTGATGACTTTCTAGCCTCCTAGGTTTATGCCATATTTTAGAATTTTATCTATTATCTATCTATCTATCTATCTATCTATCTATCTATCTATCTATCTATCTATCTATCTATCTATCTATCTTTCTGTCTGTCTGTCTGTCTGTCTGTCTATCTGAGAGAAGGAAAGAACTGGCAGATACTTCCATTATTTCACTATATGACAGCACTACAAATCCCATAAGATATTTGGCAGATTTAGGAGCATTCTTATATTCATGAGTGGATCAAACTTTTGAACATGATTTCCTTACCTATATTCTCTAATCAGCCATTGATAAAGAAAACCAATGACATACATTGGAAAAGACAGAGGGGAAAAACATCCAATCACATTAGACCTGGGCCTTCCCTGCACACAAGGGAAATAGAACCAATCCACAACCACATTTGAAGAGTGCAGAAAAGTCCTCTAACCCAGTGTATCTGCCACATAAAAATATTGTGTTATCAGGTGGCCCTCACAGTAAGTATTTCTCTGCGTTAAGTTCTGATGGCCCTTTTGAAATGGGTTTACTTGGAACAGATCCATATTAAACTACTATTTCTCTTTAATAGTTTTGCACAATTTTACCCACCAATCATTTAACAAAGAAGAAAATGGAATGGGGAGGACAGCGGGGTGTAATGGAACAAAAAAAATTCATGCATAGTTCAAAGACAGACATTTCCATCTACTTTAAGGTTACTGTGAACATAAGACAAAAGAAGATGAAAATACTTTGTGAACAATAATAGGATATGTGAAGGAAGGTTAAGGTGATTGTTACCTATTTTATGGTGGATCTAGAGCACAGTTATTAAGTAAGTTTGATTCATTTGTAACGAAAGTGTTCTTGTTGGAAGCCAGAAAATTTAATGTTAAAAACAGAATGCTATTCTTGTAATTTTCTTTCTTTCTCCTTCTCTCTCTTTCCTTCCTTCCTATCTTCCTTCTTTCCTTCCTTCCTTTTTTCCTTCTTTTGTTCTTTCCCTCCTTCCCTCCCCCCTTCCTTTCTTCCCTCTCTTTCTCTCCTCCCTTTGTTTCTTTCTCTTTCTTTCTTTCTTTCTTTCTTTCTTTCTTTCTTTCTTTCTTTCTTTCTTTCTTTCTTTCTTTCTTTCTTGCGTTCTCTTTCTTTCTCTCTTTCTTTCTTCTTTTCTTCCTTTCTTCCTTTCTTCCTTTCTTTCCTTTCTTTCCTTTCTTTCC